>NC_046657.1:151572061-151574477 GCF_010883055.1 Belonocnema kinseyi
GAGGGCGCATACTTCGAATAAAATATTTGTTATCATTCTCTTGAAATAAATGTGTTTTTTTCTTGAAAAAATACCGGTTTCATATGTATACACCTGGTATGTGGGTTTTCTGTAAACCATATATCTTAAAGTGTTATCAGATCTTTTGTAAAATGGTGCGTCCAAGAAGGCAATTTTCTGGTTTGTTCAATTTACATGGTGAACTGGAAATTAGGGTGCACGAGCAGCGCAGAAACGCTAATTTACTAACGCAAGTTTCACTAATGGAGCTGGACACGTCACCACTTGGAAAAGTAGAAGGTTTATTAAAGATTTTAATTCGAATACTGCACAAGCAAGGGTCCATGATAATCCAACAATTTACTTGTGTTCCTTCTCATTTTTATATTCCCCTTAGGGCACCAGTAATTTTTAATTTGTATTTTTCAGTGAGCTGCTCTTTGCACAACGAGGGCTGAGTAATGAATGAATATCAGAGTGACGTCTCTGTCCTCCGTATTATGTGCAACTCGTGGCGCCACTCGTGCCAGAAGCCTGGAACTAAATATAGGGTCAGTAAACGGAGCAACCGAGGGCGCGAGACAGCTGGCAGCTCGTTTCCACTCAGTCTGGTGGCACAGAGTCAAAATCTGAGTTTCGCAGCTCGGTGCGATCATAAGCTACACGTCGATATTCCCAGGGGTGTGTTGATTCCGGTCCACATGCAGGTTTTCCGCTGCCGCTCAATTATGCGAACAAGAGTCACATCAACTGTGCAAGTGCTAGGAAACTTTCTCTTCTTGGTCCCTGGTCCAGATTTTTTAAAACAAATTTTTATTAACTGCAAAAGGTTTGATGGAAATCGATAAATAATTGGCCGAAGAGTGCACTGAGTATGTGATAAGTTCATTTTGTTTGAGAGAATATATCTAATATTATTTCTGGTATTCGTTTAAGTAAAAAAATGAACATTGCGACAAATTTGCACAGTTTAAGAAGTTTGCTTAACCCTATTGCATAAGCAAAAGTAGACTTCCGGCAATTGAAACAGCTTCGGTTCGATCAGCTCAAGCATTGGCGCTGGTGATGAGCGGAGAAAACGAATGTGTTGGGCGCGCATCTCTATCCGCGAGCGATTTTAAAATAAAGCCGCATGCATAGATACATGAGTATAGATATACTTAATAGTATAGTTTGGTAGGGAAGGCGCGTAATGTACAACTGTACTGAACCTCGTACGAGAACTCGACGAACTAGCCAAATAAAAGGCGGCATCCGGCTAGGATGGCACACTGTTCATGGACCCTTTGTAGCACAAGGAAGTGGGTGCATATTCGTCTTTCAAAAACAAATATCGTACAAAATGAAGTGCACAATTCAAGTTAGCCAATTTCTGGGTCTGTAAGAAGGTTCCTGGAAGGTAAAGCTTTGCATAATGATTAATTATGATCAATAATATTAAACGGTCTGAGAATTCGTAGAGGGGATAATTATTTACAAAATCAAAGACAATTTATTTTAAGGAGGATCAGTCGTGTTTAGAGTGAGAAGAACATTATTGCTGTTAACCTTATTTTTTTCTTTAACTTGTCTCTAACCTTGATGGTCATTCTTATCGTGAAATCTTTGAAAAGCGCGTTTTTAGAATCTTTTTGATACGACATCGACTCTGTCATTATAAAAGGCATTTTTAATGACATTCGGTACATGCTACCGATCCTTTTGGTGTGGTTAGCTTGCCTCTAAAGTCGTAACTACGCAACCTACATATCCTTGCGGACCACTGGGTGAATTCACGGCGCAGTCGGCAATGGATGGATTGCATTATATAAAAAACATTCCTTTTTGACATTTCTGTGGCAGTCGTCACATTACTCCACATTCCCACTTAGCACGAAAGAGGTTTTATAAAAACTGTTGTAGCTGTCTTGTATGGTAAATGCGAGAGTTTTTGTTGTGTGCCGCGATGGCATCGGCGCGTATTCAGAAGTAGTTCCGAAGATACCTCTTAGCTAGAAAATGCATTTCGAAATTATTGTACAAATACCGATTAATTTTTAATATATTTGAAAATATATATAAGAAATAACCGTGCGATTATTTATTAATTATTTTTTAGCGTACCTTTTTCACAGTTTATAGTGGTGTTTAAAATATAGTCTATATCGATAGCATAAGTTAGATCTCTTTACCAGGTGTATACATATGAAACCGGTATTTTTTCAAGAAAAAAACACATTTATTCCAAGAGAATGATAACAGATATTTTATTCAAAGTATGCGCCCTCGGTGGCTACACATTTTGTCCACCTCTCAGACAATTTATGGATACCTCTCCAAAAAAGTCTTCGTTTTTTGAAGCAAACCAGTCATCGAGCCATTTTTCAACATTTTCGTAAGAAGTGAAGCGCTGTTCGCTGAGTGCGTGCCCCATCGA
>NC_046657.1:151574577-151597172 GCF_010883055.1 Belonocnema kinseyi
TATAATGCCTGACAGAGATCAGAACAAGTATGTAATACTCTCTATTATACATAATTGCCTAGTCATTATACGTATTGCCCAGAGTAGACCAGAAAAAGTGTATAATAATCATTTTCCATTATTTTAGTGCAATTTTTCTTTTTTTTAACTTTCCTTACTTTGGTGATTTTAAAGATATTCAGATTTTTTAAAAATTATTAATAGTGAGACGCAATTAAATGAAAAGACAAATTAAAATCTTAACAAATTTTTGTAATTTTAAAAGTAAATGTTTAAACTTAATTTTTGAAAAAAATCCACTTTTGATTTTATTTAAATTCTTCTTTAAATGTAGCTTACAATGTGCTTCAAAAGTCCTGTAAAGTCAGGATTTCCCGATTTTTCAAACTTATTTTCAACTTTTTAATTAGTGTGAACTGATAACTAATTCAAGCAGACAAACATAATTGTTTATGCAATTGATTACTATTTTAAATAATATTGCCTTTGAATAATGATAGAAAGTTGCGGGTTGTTTTCTTGAATTTTCAACATTTTTCTAATCGCATCCATTTTTTATTAGACTTAATCTAACATTAATTGAGAGGGCGGGAACCATAAGTGGCTAACCCTTATTCGGGAAATTTCTGAGGAGAATAAAAATCTCTTCACCAATAACGTCTTGGAATAGCCCTTTCAAAATCTCGGGGGCACTAGTTACTTCTGATTAAATTAAAAAAAAAATGGGATTTATTTTTTCTTGAAACAAACAAATTTAGAAATGGGAACTGAGTGATCGAATGCTAAAAATCCAAAGTTAAATTCCTAGAATTATAAATGTAAAAAAAATTGCTGTTAAATAAAAAATGGTTCGAATGATTTTTCAAAAGTTACTTGTCACGAATTTATTAAAAATTGTATTAGACTTTAATGACATTACAGTATGCCATGTAATAAACAGCGAGTAAACGTATTTTGAGTTCTATCAATTTTCGTCAATTTCTCATGGCCTTTTTGAACTGCATTATTATATTAAAAATAAATTTTGTACACTTTGCATGTCTCGTGCCCGGAATTATACATAATACCTAGGGATTATATATATTGTCTAGGCTAGGTATGTAATAAGTATTCAATTATATACTCTACCTGAAGTGTCTTAGCATTATACAGGGTATCTAAAAAGTCCTGGGACGGTTGGATATTTCTTCAGGTAAAATATTTTTCAAAAAAGTGAAGGTCATTCCTGAAGTAAATTTCAACGAGGAATTAAATGGTGACCTTGATTTTGAGCTTGAGGTTGACTTTCATGGCTTTTTGAAGGACAATTTTGTTTTTTTAAACGGGAACCCCCTTTTTTATATCTGCAATCGATAGGGCGGAAAATTCTACGTTCAGACACGTACACAAGTCATAGGTCAATTGTAACGTTCAAGGTCAGTTAGAGGTTATTTGAAATTAACAAAGTTTTTCAAGAGGTCAGTATAATTCCTGAAGTAAATTTCAACAAGGAGTTCAACAGTGATCTTCATTTTGATCTTGACGTTGACCTTCATGGCTTTTTAAAGGTCAACTTTGTTTTTTTTTAATGAAAACGATCTTTATTTACATCTGCAATCGATAGGGCGGAAAATTCTACGTGCAGGTACGTGCCAAAGTCATAGGTCAATTGTAACCTTCAAGGTCAGTTAGAGGTTATTTAAAATTAACAAAGTTTTCCAAGAGGTCTGTGCAATTCCTGAAGTAAATTTCAACGAGAAATTCATTGGTGAGCTCGGTATTGATCTTGGTGATGATCTGCAAGGTTTTTTTCGAGCAGTTTACGTTCATGTTTAGCATTACCCAGGGAAAACGACGTGAACGTAGTAAATTCTGTTTCCTTTGGGCTGCTTGCTTAGCGTGAGTCCCCTTGCCTTTCACGTTTCGGGGTGCTTGATTAGCATGAATCCCCTTGCCTCTCATGCTTCAGTGAAGATGTTCGAACTGAAAACCTTGAGCTACTTGACAAAAAGCTATGCGATTATAAAAATGAGTCACAGCATTACGAATCATCTCGCTATGAGTCAAAGTAACCAGTTGTAGAATCCGATTCTGCAATTCGTCTAAGCTTTGCGTTTGCGCTGTGTATACTTTGCTCTTTGAATAACTCCAAAGAAAATAGTCGCTAGGCGTCAGATCAGGAGATTTAGCAGGCCACTCGATTTCACCCCTTCTTCCAATCCACCTTTGAGGGAACTGAGTATCCAGATATGCTCGAACCTCCCCACCGTAATGAGCCGCTGCTCCGTCCTGCTGGAATCAAATATTTTGAAAATTATCGCCTGTAATCTCCTTTATTCTTGGTACAATTTGGTTTCTGAAAACCTCTTCATATGCACGGGCATTGAGATTGCCATCGATGAAGAAAGGGCCTATCAATGTATCATTCAAGATACCGGCCCAAAAATTAATCTTTTGTGGAAATTACGTGTGACTCTGCAACATACATTCAGGATTTGTGTCGGACCAATAGCTACAATTTTGCCTGTTAACTTCACCTTTTAAAGTGAAAGTAGATTCTTCTGAAAATATTGTATTGTACAAGAAAAGAGGATCTCTATCAATTCTGTCCATCATAATTTCACAAAATTCAACCCGACGATCAGGATCGTCTTCATTGAGCTCTTGTACGAGATGAACTTTGTAAAGATGGAAATTAATGCTTTTTAAAATATTTCGCGCTGTCTCAGGAGCAACGTCACGCTCATCACTAGCTCGGCGTAAACTAAGGTCTGGATTTTCAATAAATGTTTGGGCTATGTTCATCTGCATCTCCTCAGATCCTGCAGATTTAGGCCGACCAGTTCTATGAAGGTCCTTGATAGATTCATGATTCATAAAGCGCCTTACAGTTCTTTCAATTGTTGATTCTGAGACAGGATTTAACCCTCCTCCATTACGAAAAGTGCGAAAGATAGTAAGTATGTAACCCTAATATGCAAATTTAATTTCGATTCGTAATATTCGTATGGAAAAACGGTATAGAACTTATGGTATCGCATTAGGTATTGACTTAGGTATCGAACAACGGTATAGGACTGTATAACTCTTCGGGGAGGAACAGAACTCTTACCAGAACACCTGGAACTTTCAATGAAAAAGGGGGAGGGTCGGTTAGGCCGGTTTTTGGCCTAATTTATTTTTGGACCAAAAAATCTGAAAAAATCATGGTAGTATCTTATAAGTATCCCGAGTCGATTGCACGCTAAACGGACTACCCTCGACCCCCCAGCCACCCCACCCCCCTACAAATATAGGAAACACCACTACCCACCAACTGTATTTTCGAGAGATTTTACACTCTTAAACATGTATTCTGAGGTTAGCTGGGGTTTACTATGGTTTTCGGGGTCGTCGAATACAAATCTGGCGTCCTTTGACTTTTATCGCGACAGGTTCAAGGTTATTGGAAGGTCAAATCGAGAGAAAACGGTAAAAAAAATATTTAAAAAATACGTTATAGGTTTTTGGAGTCGCTAATTACGAATCTGGCATCCGTTGAACTCTATCGCTTCAGGTTCAAGGTCATTTGAAGGTCATTTGAAGGTCATTTGAACGTCAAATCGAGAAAAAACGGTAAAAAAATTTTTAAAAAATATGTTATAGGTTTTTGGGGTCGCTGATTACGAACCTGGTGTCTGCTGACCTTTATCGCGTCAGGCGACCCCGAAAACCATAGTAAACCCAAGCTAACCTCAGAATACATGTTTAAGAGTGTAAAATCTCTCGAAAATACAGTTGGTGGGTAGTGGTGTTTCCTATATTTGTAGGGGGAGTGGGGGTGGCTGGGGGGTGGAGGGTAGTCCGTTTAGCGTGCAATTGACTCGGGATACTTATAAGATACTACCATGATTTTTTCAGATTTTTTGGTCCAAAAATAAATTAGGCCAAAAATCGGCCTTACCGACCCTCCCCCTTTCCTTACGATTTTACAGTATTCAAAAAGTTGTAACCAAGATCAATACAGAACTCACCAATGAATTTCTCGTTGAAATTTAATTCAAGAGTTACACTGACCTCTTGAAAATCTTTGTTAATTTCAAATAACCTTTAACTGACCTTGACCGTTACAATTGACCTATGACTTGGGTACGTATCTGCATGTAGAATTTTCCGCTCTATCGATTGAAGATGTAAAAAAGAGGGTTTCCATTTAAAAAACAAATTTGACCTTCAAAAAGCCATGAATGTGAACTTCAAGGTCAAAATGAAGGTCACCATTGAATTCCTCGTTGAAATTCACTTTAGGAATTACACTGACCTCTTGGAAAACTTTGTTAATTTCAAATAACCTCTAAATGACCCTAAACGTTACAATTGACCTATGACTTGAGTACATACCTGAACGTAGAATGTTCCGCTCTATCGGTTGCAGATGTAAAAAGGGGGTTTCCATTTTAAAAAAAAAACAAAGTTGACGTTCCAAAAGCCACGAAGGTCAACTTCAAGGTCAAAATGAAGGTCGCCATTTAATTTCTCGTTGAAATTTATTTCAGAAATGACCTGCAGAATTTAGAAAAATATTTTATCTGAGGAAATATTCAACCGTCTTGGGACTTCTTAGACATCCCGTATATAATGCCTAGGTATTATATGTGATGCCTGGGGATTACATATCATGCTTGAATCTTATACTTTGCCTGTGCCATATATACTTGATATTAAACATGTTAAAAATAAAAGATAGCGGCAAATTTGTCCCGAAAAAGTATCTTAGTTCTGCAGTTCTAAATGTAATACTTCTTGAAAGTAAAAGTAAAATATAATAATGTTTGTAATCCAAATTTAACTGAAAAACCTACTAGTAATTAGTGACTACAGTAAAAAGTCAACGCATGTACTTCTTGCTTTAAATACTATTTAGTTGTAGAATTTTTAGTGGAATATGGATTCTGAACAGCATTATATTTAACGTTTCCCATTTCCCTAATGGACTTATGTTGTGGAAGATTTTGGTTTACATTTGGTTTACATGTACTGCTCGATAATTCTTCAAGATTGGGATATTTCCTATAGGGGATTCCTTTAATTCATCTTCGTTCATTTTCAAAATCGCGCCACTGTAAATGTTGAATTTAGCCCTTCGTTGCACATTAAAAGCATCTATTGTGTATAGTCCACGCAGAATTGTATTATTGCGGTCAAATAATGCCACGACGTCACCAGTGGATGATGTTAAAACAATTTGCTCTTCGGTTGACATGGGCTTAAGGACTTTACCTAATCCTCTCAAAAAAACTGGTATTCCGTCAGGAAACGTGTATTTGCGAACTTCGAATACCCGCTGTGTATTCGTTTTTGGAATAAGTCGAAGAAAGCTAAGTTGCTCATGCTCAAATCCAACTATCAGCCAAGATCGATCTCTTACTGCAGAAGATCGGGACCTCTGACGAAAAGAAGGCTCGTCAGGAGAACGATTTCTGTCAGGAGGATTAGAAGTGCCGGAACGAGAAATGCCAGGAATAGGTTCGCCATTAGGTAAGCAGTCGAACTCTAAACTCAATTCTGTAATAAGGAGCAGAGTATTAACTTTTATTTAAAGTACACAATTATATGCCTGTACTGACTGAATAATTTTCAAATGGAAATTTAGACATGACTGACAGCACCTGAGGTGACAACTGCAGAGCGTCAGGGAATAAGAATCAGCTCTACTTTTTAACTTGTTAAGGACCAAACGTACGCCCGGTAAGAAGAGAGGAATTCAGAAAATTTCATGATCTAAATTTCCATGAATACGTATATAATAATATATTAATAATTTATTTAAACGTGTTAAAAATCATTTATGTATTGATGTAAAATATGTAGATTAAAATAATTTTAACTCTAGAGAGTCAGACTTGAATTGATTAGAATTAAAATTTCAAAACTTATATTACACATTTTCCCTTTAAACAAGAATAAAAGAAGGAAAGAAAAATGAGAAAGAAACTAATCAAATCCCATTCCTTCTCTTTTTTCTTTATTTCGTCTTTCTTATTTTTATTATTATCAAATCAGAATGAAAAAAACATTTGAGAAGAATATTAAGCAACGTTTCGGCACTCATACAGCCACCTTATCCTATCCAAGTCAGCTTAATTAAAATTTAAGACAATTTTATTTTATTTTTTTCCTTGATAAGGATGTTGTATGAGTGCCGAAAGGTTGGTGATTATTTTTATAAAGGTTTTCTTACTGTGCTTTGATAATAATAAAAATAAGAAAGACGAAAGAAGTAAAAAAGAGAAGTAAGGGGATTTCGATGGTTGCCTTCTAATTTGCATTCCTCTTTTTTTATTATTGTTCAAAGGAAAACGAATTTTTTCTTTAATTTTTTAAAACTCTTAATACCATTCACCTAAAAAACGATATTTTCAATAAAGTGGTTTAACTTCTAACCAAGTAATAAATTCGACAAAAAAAAGAATTTAAAAAAAGTTGAATTTTTAAACAAATAGAGGAATTTGTAACCAAGCGGATTAATTTTCTACCAGAAAAGAATTTTAAAAAAGTGTGTGACCATTAGTTTTCAATGGATAGAAATATATAAACTTTAAATTTTTTTATAGTTCATCGAATCTTAATCCCTCCATCCTACACAATATAATTGTTATTTAACACATACAAAATTTGTAATAATGTTTTATGCCAAAATTCTCAATTATTTCCTAAATGCCGCCGATTTTTATTTCGTATATTTTGTATAGCTGATGAGTTTGCCGTTGTTCAGTGAAAATTCGCAGTAAGAACAAAACCTCACCATTTTCATAAATAGTGTATCAAAAACAGTTACTCCTTCGACAACTATGAAAAATATTAAGATTCAACTGAACAAACAAAAATTTTTAATCAAGTATACGGATAGAAATTTCAAGAGATTAATTCATGAAACTGTTTCTTGATTTTACTCACGCTTTAACGCAAGAGCTAAGATCTCGGAACCGTTGCTTTTAGATCAACGGCCGTTACTTTAAAAGCAAGGGTTGCGAGATCTCAGTTCTTTCACCAGAGCGTAAAAAAAAGTGGTAAAAAAAAGGGGGGGGGTCATTCCATCTTCGAACGGCCAGTCTTTCAAATTTCATTAATTTCTATGTAACGAGGTGCATTTCTTAAAATTTCTCGATGTGATGATATGTAGGCCATTTCGAATTCTCTTGCGGTGATTCAGGCGATTGCAACGCCTTTCAGCGGTTGAGGCGAAGACCATGTGATATTACCAGATTGTTCTTTTTTGTCATTTTCACATAAAGTTCTACGTATGATTGTAGGAATAAATTTTTTCTCAAGTTGACGAGGGCTTTAATCTATAGGTCGGGTGGGGCGGGTCTGGATATCAGGGAAGCTGAGGGGGGGGGCATAAAATTCAGGAAATTTTGCGGACGTCTTATATGGGCAGCTCCTTGTGTGGCAGGTCTCCTAAGTGTCCCTTTAATTTGCGCGATAAAGGATCTCTTTATAATGACCGCTAGAAAACTGTAATCTGATCTTCGGTCAATGTAGAGATCCATCACTTCATAACCTGGAAACCCATAAGATACATTACCCTGAAGTCCTATAACACTATAACCCCATCAACAAATAACCCCAGTAATTTAAAAGCTCATAACCCAATAAACTTAAAACCCCATAATCCTACAACTCTTACTTGCGACAAGAAATACTTTGATTAAATTAAGTTCTTTGAGAATTGCGAGCGCGAAAGGATTTACGTGAATCGAACACCCCAAATGGAAGAGAAGCTTGCTGTGCCTACATCGTCATTCTTGGGTATCGCTTAATGTAGCTTATTAAGATGCACGAAATATTGTCCTTATTAAATATTTGATTTTTGTTTTCGATACCCAATGTTAATGAGAAATAAGATTCTATTAAGATCTTTGCTAATTGTGAGGGGCGAGGGGACTGACGTAAATTAAGCACCCCAAAGAGAATAGAAGCTAGCTGCGTCCACGTCGATGTTCCTTGGTATCGCTAAATGTAGGTTTTTGTTGTTACGTATACGGGCCTATAAAATTAGGGAGTTTCCGGACTATGGAGTTTCCAGGTTATACAGCTATGGTGTTTTGGGGTTATAGGATTATGAACTTTTGAGGTTGTGGAGTTTTAAGGTATTAGGTTGTGTAGGGTTATGGGGGATGTGGTGTTATGAAATTGAATTCTACATGATTTGGATTTATATTAAGACTTGCAATTTTCTTAGGATACATTTCAGGGTAATGGAGCTTATGGCTTTTGAGATTACGAAGTGGTGGACACATGAAATTATAAAGCTAAAACTCCCCAAGGTTAAAGTTTCAAATATGCGTGTAAGTTTTTTTTTTGTATTTCGATGCATTTCTGGGTTAGTCGTCCATTGAAATTTGAGATTTATGAGTATTGAGGTTATACATTTTGAAGTTGTGGCTTTTGGGGCTACAGCTTATCGATCTCAAGGTTTCAAAATGTTTTTTGTGGTTAGCAAAAAATGCTCACGTAATGAGGCATAACAGGTTTCAGATACGGTTTCAGCGACTTAAGAAACGTATAATCCACTTTGCCTCATTTAAGGAACCCTTCACTTACTTTTTTTGTCTCCCTGTGTTATATTCGGGATGAAATAGAAATTGGGATTGTATGAAGATTAAATATAGAAAATTCGGATTTGTATATATCTTAAAAAATATGTGACTAAAATTATAGACATAAATTTTGATTATATTTACCAAGGTAAATGAGTTTAACCGCCAAGCATATGACGAATTTATAAAAAATCTTCATTTTTAGTATTAAAATAATTAACGTATTTTTAAAGAATTTGATTCATACAGTAACTGAAGAACATTCTAAAGCTTCTGTGGATTTAATTACTTCAATTTCTCAAAACTCATATCATAATTAGCCCATAAAATATTAATTCGAGAGTCGTTATCTTATATATTGTAAGCATCAAGTTTGTTCTTCTGAAATTAAAAAAAGTTCACCTGTTGCTAAGGAAGACTTCAAAACTGTAAAAGAACTGAGCTTGTATATCTATACATTAACACTATGAAGATTACCGACTATTATCAAATTTTGTCTGAAGTCTGTTTAACAATAAAATTATTGAGTTTTTCAGGTAATATTGATAAGAAACTCATAATTAGCAATAAAGATTATTATCTCTCCATATCATAAAAATATGATTTTATTTTTTTTCTTTTTATTTTAGCAAACAAGCTTCTATTAAAATACTCTCTAAACCTGAATCAGTGAAATTCCACTAATTGTCAATGAAACTTCACTGATTCAAATAGCTAAAAATGGGTCACTGGCAATCAGTGAAAGGTTACTTATTGATTCAGTGAAATACAGTGAATTTTTCAGCCTATTATACACTTACTAAATAAAATGATCAGTTTCGATCAAAATTACAAAATTTATATACTTTACATGAATTTGAAAATATTAATGACAATTGTAATTTCGATAAAAATGAGAAAAGTTTGCTTCTTGACATTTTCAAAATTTGGAAAAAAATAAAAAAAAAATTTGATAGGTTAAGAAATATCAATCCAAATTTCTACTAGATATAAAATATATTTATTTTGAAACTATTCTTATAAATTTGGTTAATTAGACAAAATTTCCAGACAGAATTCCTATGTAAACTTTAAAGAAGGCTCTAATTTAAAGTTTGCACGCGTTTGCGTCTGAGCGCATCCTAATGGTTGCGCACGTCGCTCAACACAATGCTTGACCGCAGTGATCCCAAATTTAGCATGTAGAACGCTACATCCTATCCTTGGTTACGCAGAGTGACACTGCACAAACAGGGATGGACAACGGAAAACTACATGCCAAAGTTGGAACCACTGGTTGTGCGGAAAGTGAGTGAACTTTACTTTATAAAATACTTAATCTTAGTAAACCACAAACTATTACGATCTATAATCACATAAACGAAGTTTTGTACGTAAGTTTGGGCTTTCTGGGCGAACACTAAATTTTCATATTACAAACGAATTTTCAAAACCTTAGGGCTTTCTTGGCTGCCTAAATTTCACATTACAAACAAAATTTCAAAACTTTAGGGCTTTCTTGGCCAACTAAATTTCACATTATAAAACGAGTTTTCAAAACCTTAGGATTTTCTGGGCCAAATAAAGAGAGAGAAAAAAAGGCTGAGAGGTTTCACTCGATTGAAACTGAAAAATCTTACCCGATGATACGACGAGTTCACAATCTACAGCAAAAAGTAGGCTGGAAACGAGGCTCAAATCCTCCGACGGGTGACGTGGCATTCCATCTATATACTCACTAGGCCTACTGAGTGGGTACAACGAAGTAAGGCTAAGAGAGTCCCGATTGCTGCTCGCTCGACAATTCATAACCTAACCTAACCTACGTCAGTTCCACCTTGCTCTTCCCCTATTGGTCGGAATTCGCAGACTTTCGCAACGTCGCGTGGACAACCGTAGGACTAAAACAGTGCTGTACGATATGAAATTATCCAATCATTTATAGACTTAGTGTGCTATTTTCCTCAAAATAAAAAGTGCAAGCAATTGCCTTTGCTCTCCGAAAGCGTCACTTGACATTTACAATGTAACGAGCTCGTTTATTACAATTATTACTCTCGCACCGTGATTATCAAATCGGAGTATTAACGGTACGGGCCTGACCTACAGTGTGACCACACGTACAGTAGATGTCGATGGTATAGTCTTACGCATCGGATTTGCCTAGAAATTAGGTAAAATATACGCTCTGTTGTTCGGAGACTTCGAAATCTTCTAAAGTAATCCAGGTCTTGAAGACAGTTCAGGTAATTTCGTGTCGATCTCTGCAAACAATTCTCGTTGAGGTTTTCAACAGTTAGGTTGGCACCAACGACTCATGGTGGGGCTGGCGGGAGAATTGGAATAATACAGTCAAAGTTTCAGTAGAAGTAGCGAGTTAGTTGAGTCTTTCCGGCGCCCCGATGATTCTCAACTTCCTGCGGCATCCCACGATGATGATGTTCAAACGAATCATGAAGCATCGTGTAGCTTTAGTGGTGTATAGTAGAAATATGATTCACAACTTGATGAATTATCTTTAACCAAAATTTTACTATAATATGTGTCTTGTGAGTTGCAAAATGCAACATCACAGTTTACATCTTTCGATTGGCTACGTTACGACACTGAACGCGATTACCTTTTATGTTTCGACTGCATTAAAGCATGTCGTCTCAGCAATAAAACGGACTCTTCGTGGTACGGTGACGCCGAAATAGCATTTCTGAACGTTGATTCCCGAAATTTAAAAGATAAACTCTTGAGATTCTCAACTCGTAATAGTAGTTCTTTCCATCGGAAATGCAAGGATATAATATTTCAAAGGGAAACAGCTAATACTGCGGAAGCTCAACTCCATGATCCATATTCTAAACAATAGAAAACTGCGCGGACTTGTTTATTGGCAATCATCAATTCCATTCGTTATTTAGCACGTAAAGGTAATACTTTGAGAGAACACGAGATGAAAGGCGGCAATTTGAGACTTTAATTAGAAGAAAGGTCCTTGAGTATTCCAGAACTTGTCCCGTGGCTCGAGAAACGTGGCAATTATTTAAGTGCCGATATGCAAAACGAAATTCTACATATTATGGCAGATAGAGTTTTGGGAACTTTTTTAAATCGGATAAAACCATCTCTTCGTTTTGCTATCCTCGCTGTCAACACAACTGATACTTCGGGCAAAAAGCGATTCTCAGTGTGAATACGTTTAGTGGATCCAAACCTGTTCCCTATACATGAGGCGTCTGTTGGTCTTTACAATCCATATGAATTCCGAGGCTCTACACTTGCTGTAGCTATACAAGATGTTCTACTTAAACTTAATTTACTTCTTTCTATACTTTGTAGTGAATGTTTTATGGAGCTTGTAATATTTCGGGGAGAAACAAAGGCGTCCAGAAGATTTTACACGATGAAAGTTTGAAACTTTGTTTTACAATCTGCAATGATGTTGATTTCACAACTGGAGAAGATGAGAACATCGACTGTGTTTGATAAGGTATACACAGCTACGAGTCATGAAAGAGTTGAAATTTTCCAGCTACATTCAAAACGAAAAACGACCGAATCCGATTGAGAAGCAGAACAAATGCCTTTCTTTTAGCAGTACTTGATGTTAAAACGGTTCGTCCAAAACATTATTTCGAAGTCTTTGATCTCATGATCAACGAGATGAAGGATCGTCTTCACCAAGACGGACTAAAAACCCTTATTCGACTTGAAAACATTTTTTTGTACGCTTATCATGGCCAGGGCATTCCGAATTCGACTGATCTCTGACAATTATTGAAACTTTTTTCTGATGACTTTGAGGTGGAAGCCCTTGGCATAGAGCTTAAACTGTTGCCGAGCCTTCCATTCAACCCTCATCCAGAATCTTGTCTCGATTTCGCCGCATAACACGAAAACGTCTTTTTCATTTTATTCTCCGTCATATTAATGAAAAGTTGACGGCACAAATAAATCTCCAAGAAATAATGAAAGATTTTGTTTCAATAAATGAAGACAGAAAACGTATCTTCCGTGAAGTGTGAGCTTGTAATAGACGATGTGTAACACAGAATAAACCTAATAATTATATTAAATTACTATTTTTGAACATATTTTCGGTGAGACCGCCCATGAAAAAAATCGTTTTGACGTCCCTGCTGAGTTCACAGTTTTCACTATTTGACAAAAAAAATTGTACTTATTTCCTAAATTCCATTATTCATTTTTGTTACTAAAATCTTGAATTTAAGATGGCGAAGGTAAAACAACGGCCGGTGTGTTTATCTTCATATTTCGCTGAATTTGGCTCATAAAATTGTTTTTATTGACTGTAGGTGTTGTTATCTCTGTAAATTAGTGCCTCTAATTGGCTATGTGAAATTCATCGGTTGATAACTTATGGTTAATTAGATTAATTTTACATTTTCTTGATGGTGGACATAGGGGTGGAAATAAACGTAATTGTATCGTCACTAGCCTGACAAACACTGAAGAAATCTCTATTGCTGACCGCCAAAATATGAATTGACCCCTACGAGACGGACAGTTTCAATAGAACCTGAATCATTATCTTGATGGCAGATGATTCAGAATAAAGCGTTGGAAGTAGATACAGAAATAGGAGCGCCTGTGTTCAAAGCTTTTAATGGCTGGATGTAAAAATTTCGTGCTGGGCATAACATTTTCTATAAATCGGTTTTCGGAGAATCAGCTGCTGTGAATACCAGACTGATACGTATGTCAGACCAAATATGTTTATTTGCATTTTAAGTGCAAACATTAGTTTTTTCATTATTGGTGCATAATGTTTGTGAGCGATTTTTGTTGTTTTGTCCGACTGTGATAAATATAATCCTCATTACTAGCCCATTAACAACATTGCAAATTGCTTGCAGGGACTGACGACAGCACCATTTTCTCCAAAATAGAAATTAAAAAAAAAACTTTTTCCACTATTCTAATTATTTAAGACCAGAGACAAATTCTTGCATGCCTTCTATGTATCGTGCTAAATTTTTAACACGATATCTCATTCCGTGTGGACGTAAGTTGGGAAAGAAAACTTCCACTGGTTTTTTCTTCAAAAAAAAATTTTTCTCAAAATTTCCACCGGAACAAAGCAGAGCCATGGAATTTATTACCTCCTCTTTCTTTTCCCAGATTTTCAGAGCGATACCTAATTTCGTTTAGACGTAAGTTGGGAAAGAAAAATCGAAGACTAGGTTTGGTCACGTGACCCTCTCGTCACATGGCCTTAAAGCATCACAAGAAAGCTGAGACGACTCGAGAAATAATGACAGAATGGCTAATTGAACTCGACAGAAGAATGAAGCGGCAGAAAAGAAAAATCCTACTTTTCTTGGACATTGCCACATTGCATTCTGAAACTGAATTAGATTCTATAAAAGTAGTGCTTTTTCTGCCTAATTTAAAGTTTTTCTGCAAACCGCTTGGTGAAGGTTTTATCAAGAGTTTTACAGTCTATTATCGTCAGTTATCTTTTAAGAACTTTCTATCCAAACTAGAAATCGAGCAAGACATGAATGACCGTAAGAGCATCGATGTTCTCTAGGATATAAGTTGGGTACACGCTGCATTGAATCAGGTAACTACAAAAAATACTAAGAATTGTTTTCATGAGGCCGATTTTCCTTTAACTGACGAAGAATCAACAGACAGACAGGCAACTGTTGATGATGTTGCTGATCTCCTTGCAGACTTGCTTAAAGCTGTTGGTAGTGCTGCTGTTGCCGCAGATGACTATACAAACATTGATACCGATTTGTCAGTTGAAGACTGTCAGAAAAACTTCAATGAAATTTTACAAAATATTGTACAAACAGAGAGCAATGACGAGGAAAAAGAGCCCATTGAAGAGAGAGAGAGAGATCGTTGTGAGCGGAAAGTGTCTGAAGCAAAAAAAGATGGATCCCTTGTTGAGAAGAAACATGCGTAATAATTTATAAAAACATATGGCATCATTTTTAAATCATTTTGTTTAATAGAATTTTAAATTAATTTAACCAATATTAGTATGCATTATATATGTAGCGTTGAATTGACAATCTTTTAATTTTAATACAAAAATTTGCATAAATAAATAACATGCTTACCTTGCTTTGCTTAAATCAACCGTATACATTATTTATAGATCTATTTATTGTAGTATATTAATTACTTAATTCATTAATTAATTTTATTTACTCATTTAATTTATTTATTCAATTTTTTGTAATTTTATTTAGTCAATTTTGTCAATATTAAGGTTATTTTTGTAATTAAATGTCTTTTCTACATTAATATGCAGCACTATTAGCAAACAGAGTTTTTTTTACCGATATTAAGTCAATTTGATATTTTATTTATAAAATTTTTTCGTAAAAAATAAATCAAATAATGAACAAATTAATTTTATTCTATGGGTCCCTAAACATTCAATTAAGACAACATAAAGTTTACATAATCAGTTATTAGAGCGTAAAAAATTTTTATGTACAAATTTCAGTTTTTTCATACTTTGCGTGAAAAACAAATAATAAAAAAAAAACCAAAACATTAATTTAAAAAAAATTCAAAATCAGACGAACATTGAAGGCTCTGGACATTTTTTAACGAAAAAAGTGCTTTTTACTAATGTTTTGGGAAACAAATATGCTCAAGCGAGTCGATTAGTGTAACATAATTGAATAAAAAGACTTAAAATGAGAGAACTACGTTTTTAAAGAATATAAAACCATCTTGCTTTTATTTCGTTATTTTTATCCATCTTTATCATACTACTAAGGTCCAACATTTTTCGAGGTGTTCTTGATTATAAAAAAAAACATTTAATTTCAAAATGTTTAAAATGGCGTATCCAACGATTCAGGTAAAGAATTTTCTTTTTTCGCAATCATTACCTCTTTATGATGAGGGATGAAACTTCTTTTCAATCTAATAAATCGTCGTCAAATATATGGTTGACCAAAAAATGAATTAAAATCAATACAAATTTAAATTAATTCAAATGTATAAAATCAATTGGTTCGACAGAAAATAAATTTATCTTGAAACATCTTTTGTATATGTAACAGGCAAGGTTTATAATCCGGCAAGATATATAATCCCTAGTCATTATATATAATGCCCAACAGAGGTCAGGCAAAGTATGTAATACTCTCTATTATACAGATTGTCTAGGAATTATATATATTGCCCAGAGGAGACCAGAAAGAGTATATATTTATTATTCACCATTATTTGAGTGCAATTGTTTTTAACTTACCTTACTTTGGTAATTCCAAACAAATAAGATGTTTTTTTAAAATTATTCATAGTGAGACGCAGTTGAAAGAAAAGTTAAATTAAGCAATTTAACAAATTTTTGTATTTTTCGAAAACAAATGTTAAAACTCAATTTTTGGAAAAAATACATTTTTGATTTTATTTACATACTTTTTCAAATATAGTGTAAAATGTGCTTTAAAAGACCTGTAAAATCAGGACTCTCCGAAATTTTAAATTCATTTTTCAACTTTTTAATTAGTGTGATCTAATAATTAATTCAAGCAGACAAACGTAATTGTTTATGCAATTGAGTACTATTTAAAATAATATTGCTTTCGAATACTTCTAGAAAGTTGCGGTTTTTTCTTAAATATCCAACATTTTATATATTGCATCCATTCTCTATTAGGCTTAATTCAACATTAATTGAATGTTCGGGAACCATAAGTGTCTAAGCCTTATTCAAACATTTTTTTAGGAGAACGAAAAATTCGGTTCACCTGTAACGTCTTGGGATAGCCCTTTCAGGAACTTTGTTATTTTATTAAAAATGATAAATTCCAATTTCTTTACTTTCTGAACAAAGAACAAGGCGCAGGACAGATCGGACAATACACATTTTATATCAAATATATGTATTTTAATGAGTCCAGTGTTGAAAATTCAAAAAAACTTACTTTTTTTAATTAATTTATTTAGAGTTCTGAGAACCTTTCATGAGGGAATTTACGAAATTCAAGGCATTTACGGAATTTATGTAACGCCGGAAATCGCCAAATTCATGCAATTTGCGGAAATCGCTGAAATCATGGAAATGAAGAAATTTACAAAATTTAGAAAATATGCGCAATGCACGGAATTCGAGAAATGAGTGGGAAACACGGAATTCACGGAATTAATAGAATTTACGGAATCCATGAGATTCATGGAATTTGTGGGATTCGCGGAATGAATGGAATCGAAGGAATTCAATGGATTCACAAAATTCCAAGAATTTACGGAATTAACGGAATATTCTTTACTCATGGAATTCCCTGAATTCTCGAAATTCGTGTAACAGCCGGAATTCATAGAATTAAGTTATTCGCGGAATTCACGGAAATCAAGCAATTTAAGGAATATATGGGATTCACGGAATTCATGGGATTCGCAAAATTCGTGACATCAAAGGAATTCAATGAATTCATGGAATTTACGGAATTCGCTCAATTTATAGAATTCATGAAATTCATGTCCGTGAACACCCGGAATTCACCGAATTTATGCAATTCACGAAATTTACGGAATTAAAGGAATTCACGAAATTAAATGAATTCACGAAATTCACGGAATTAAAGGAATTACGGCAATTTGCAAAATTTATGGAAATTAAGGAATTCATGGAATTGATGAAATTTAAGGAATTCGTGTGAGTCGATGAATTACATATATTCCGTGAATCATGTGATTTCGTTGAATTTCGCTAATTCATTAAATTTAACAAATTCTTTGAATTTCGTGTATTCCATGAATTTCAGGCATTAGTTATATTCCGTGAATTACGTGAATTCCGCGAATTACATCAATTACGTTAATTGCATGAGTTCCGTGATTGTCGTGAAATCCATTAATTTTGTGATTTCCATGAATTCTGTGATTTCCATGAATTCTTTGATTTCCATGAATTCCGTGAATTCTTTATTTTCTGAAATTCTGTGAATTCCGTAAACTACGTGAGTCACGCGAACACATTGAATTCGTTTAACTCCGTAAATTCGTTAAATTCTGTGAACTCCTTGAATTCCGTAAATTCTGTAAAGTCCGTAAGTTCTTTGAATCCCGTGAATTGCATAAATTTCTAAAAATCTATTAATTCTTTGAATCTCGTGAATTCCTTGTGTTGAGGGTATTCCGTGGATTTTGTGTATTCCTGGCATTCTGAGAATGTCGCTAATTCCATGAAATCTGTGAATTCCGCTAATTCCATGAAATCCGTGAATTCCGGGCGACCATGCTTTATATAAATTTTGTGAATTCCGTAAATTTTGAGAATTTCACAAATTCCTTAAATTCCATGAATTCCTTGAATTCTATAAATACGCGCGTTATATAAGATACATTAACAAAAGTTTTGACTCTGTCAGAAAGTTTATTTTATATTTTTTGCTAAGAATATTTTATCTGAAAAATGAGCTAAATTCTTTTTTACAATTTTTTACTTCCACAGATATCGAGTTACTAGCCACTGAGCATGTATTATACAATTCTAATACATGTGAGGTACTATACCAATGCCAGCATTGGAAAACTACAACATTATGTATTGTATCGTTCCCTTACACAGTAATACTATAATACAGTAATATTATTCTAGAAAAAAAGCCGGGGGAACCTAAAACTGGTAAAATCAAAAATTTTCAAAGTATCACATACTTTGAAAATTGTCGATTTTACCAGTTTTAGGTTCCCCCGGCTTTTTTACTAGAATAATAAATATTTTGTCTTAAAAATTTGGGAAATATTTTTGGCCGAAAACGTTGGAATTGCAAATAAACAAAGTAAGTAATCTCCCGAAACTAACCTTGTTTGCAGGCAATTAAAAAAGTTCGTTTCATCAATGATTTATAAATTATCGGAAACGCAGAGATGAAAAACGACGTAACGTCAAAATAATGCGCATACATAAAGTTTTTATTTTGCACAATACATTTTTTGTTGTTATTATTCCTCAAAAAAGAGTCCGGGGACGTCCGTTATGATATTTTATTGCATCTCCGAATTCAGTTTTTAAAAATTTTCATTTTTGTATACAAAAAGCCGGGGGAACTGTACCTGATTGACCGAACGACGAAGTATCAAATGCCCTACAGTGCAGTGTCTCATATCTGACATACAAGTGATATGATAATTAAATGACATGTATGTTAAGTTTGGGATAGTTTTCATTCGCGAGTTCTGAAATTTAATTTCTGCTGGCAGAAAGGCGTGCGTGAAAAGCGATGCGCAAACGCTCGAACGGATTTCGGCGATTTTAGAAGAGCAGCTGAGAGTATGATCTAAGAATACACGGTCTAGCCATCAGCTCCCCCAATTTCGTCCCCATTCGCACTCCACCACTTTTAGCCATCTTGGTTACCATAGCAACTGTTAGCGTCTCGGTCTTCACTCAAAAGATTTGAAATCATGAATTATGGCTACATTGTAAATCAATGTCAATACCTGTGAAAGTTCTCTGTATTCAAATAAGGTGCAAGAAGCGGACACTGCTGACGCTATCCGTTTGTGAAAGCGCGTCGCGTTAAGATTAACTTTAAATTGTAGTGGTGTTTCTATTGAAAATACCATTGAAATCATTATCTAATGTGAATATAAGATCTGAACATGTAATTTTGTGTACCCCCAGAGGGTTCTTTTGCTCTCATTTAGTGCTTATGTATATACGAAATGTAAAACGGATATTATCATAATACAGGATATGATATCGATATTTTGCATTTATTTATTTCTGCTTTCAGCCCGAAAACAATATTTACTTCCTTTCAAATACACTTCATTCTCGCGCGCTCTCTATCTCCCGCCCGGTTCCTGTCCATTAAACCCAGCCAGGGGTAGCCCTGCCGGGTTCCGACCAGAAACTTTGTTGTATCAGGGTCAACCGGGGAAATTTCTACACGGAAATAGAGCATTAACTTTTATTTAAACTAAACAATCATATGTTAGTATTGACTGAATAATTTTCAAATGGAAATTTCGACTGCCTCACAGCGCGTGAGGCGGCAACTGCAGGACGTCAGGGAATAAGATTCAGCTATCCGTTTTAACTTGTTAAGGACCAGAAATCCGCCCGGTAATAAGAGAAGAATTCAGGAAAATTCCGAAAAACTCCAACAAGGAGTAGAAAAAAGCAAAATCTATTATTTTTGATCGACTTAAACAAATTTACTGAAAGCGTATTGATAGGAATTATAAAATGAAGGAATGTAAAAAAAAAGAATAAAAAGATAGCGAACAAGTTCACTTTGAAGAGGAAAAATCTAGTCCTTATTATCCTTTTAATCAATAAGTCATAAATATAAAATAATTATGGTAATAGAAATACTTTGTTTATCGTATGAATCTAAAAATATTAATTTTTCTCTATTCTTCCTTCTTACCGGGCGTAAACAAATTGTAAAAAAATT
Source organism: Belonocnema kinseyi (assembly GCF_010883055.1). NCBI lineage: Eukaryota > Metazoa > Arthropoda > Insecta > Hymenoptera > Cynipidae > Belonocnema > Belonocnema kinseyi. The sequence continues at coordinate 151,594,517 of NC_046657.1, forward strand.
TCAAAACGATGAACCTCAATGTACGATTTCCTTAACTTTCGAAATAAGTCATCAGAATTGCAACAGAAGTCAAACTGAAATATTTATATACGTGTATTCAACAAAAATACGAATTTTTCATTGCATAAAATCTTTATTTGATTATTTCCGTCCCGATTTTATGAAGATAAACCTCTAAAAAGTGAAATACTTGCGTCCATGGACCCCGAGCTTCACAATATGAAGGACAGTTTTAAGAATATCAATATCCATGACAGCAAGAATTTCACTTTCGAAAGGTTCATCTTCACAAATTCAAGACGAAAATATTCAAATAAAAATTGTATACCATTTAAATTCTTAGTTTTTCTTAAATGAACGACAATAAAATTAATCTGCGTTTATATTAAAATAATTTCAAATCTAGAGAGTCAGACTTGAATTCATTAGAATTAAAATATCAAAACTTATATTCCACATGAAGAAATTTTAAAAAAATTATTATACATATTTTGTGACCTGATTAGAAGGAATTAAAATATATTAAAAACACGTTCTCTTTTGGGGAATAGAAAACTATGCGGCGGTCACTATGAAAACAGAAATTAATAAGTTTTGGAGATTTCGTATTTTTATAATGATATTTTATACAGACGGAAAAATTGCGCATCCAATATCATAGAAGAATCTTCACTTTTATGCTGAAATCTGACAATATTAATTTTTCTCTCACCAACGCTTATTTCGAGGTAGTATCCTAAAGAATCCACTCTAAGTGCTACTTAGTAATTTTTCTTAATATTAATGTTGATGATCACCTGCAAATTTTTGTTTGTTCACAAAACAAATCATGCATTAATAAGTCAATGTATAGAATTCCTGAAAATAAAACCAAGAATTTAACGATCAAATTTGGACAAGCTCCACAAAATGCTTCCATTGCAATCTGAAAAAACCTTTTTCCTCTTTTTTCCCTAAAAGTTAAAAGAAAAGAATTCTTTTTCCGTTCAAACAAGAATAAAAACGAGAAATGAAAAATGAGAAGGCAAACAACAAAATCGTCTGCCTTCTCTTTTTCTATTTCTTTCGTCTCTCTTATTTTCATTATTATAAAGTCAGAATGAAAAAAAAATTGTGAAAAATATTAAGCATTTTTTCGACACTGATACAGCACCATTATCCAATCCAATTTAGCTGATTTAAAATTCAAGACAATTTTATTTTATTTTTTGCCTTTGTGAGGATTTTGTATAAGTGCCGAAAGGTTGGTGATTATTTTTTTCAAATTTTTTTTTATTGTGCTTTGATAATAATAAAAATAAGAAAGATAAAAGAATGATAAAGAAAAAAAAGCGGATTTCGTTGGTTGCCTTCTCATTTTCCTTTCTCTTTTTTATTTTTGTACAAAGGAAAACGAATTTTTTCTTTTTTTAAAAGAAAAAAGGTGGAAAATGTTTTTTCAGATTACAATCGGAAAATTTTATGTAAATTTTCCAAATGAGATCGTTTATTTCTTGGTTTTATTTTCAGGAATTCTTTACATTATCTTGATTATTGGATGTTAAAAGGGATTTTAATAATTTGATTTTAATCTCATTTAATTTTCGTACATTTTGTTATGAATAAGTGTTTGATTTCCACTAAATTATCAACTACTTGCTAATTCTACAAACAATCCTCATTTTTGTAATACTTACATGTTAAACGGCTAAGCTTATTGAAGAAGTATAAAACAAAATAAGCTCTTTAGATACTTTTAAACTAATTTTTCATTTATAATTTATAATTTTTTGAATGATTATCCTGAGCGGAAAATGTTTAAATCATAGCAGATCATATAAACTTTAAAATTCATTTTATACTTCACCGAATTTTTATCCCTCCATGTTACACTATATTATTGTTATTTAACACACACAAACATTTCTAATGATGTTTTTTGCCCCAATTCTGACTAATCTCATTAATTATTGCCGATTTTTATCCCGTATATTTTGTATAGCTGATAAGGCTCCCTGTCACTCTGCCAAAATTCGCAGTAAGAACAAACTATCACCATTTTCACAAATGGTAGATTAAGAAAAGAAACTCCCCCGACAACAATGAAACATTTAAATTTTCAACTAAACAAAGATAAATTTTTAATAAAGTCCACGGAACCGTTGCTCTTGGATCAACGGCTGTGGCTTCAAAAGCAAGGGTTCCGAGATCTCAGTTCTTTAACCAGAGCGTGAATAAAATCAAGGAGCAGTTCCGTGAATGACTCTCTTAAAATTTCTCCCCCTGTAGAAAGATGTTGAATCAAAAGGATTATTAAGCGCCCCGGATCAAATAATCCGTTATAACTTTCCAGCGCCTTGGGGGCCGTCCATAAAAGACGTCCGCAGCAGAAAGTCCGGGGGCGGGAAAATCGGACGAAATTGGTGAAGAAGGTCGGGGGGTCAATCCATCTTCGGACGTCCACTTTTTTAAATTCAATAATTTCCATGCAATGAGGTACATTTCTTAAAATTCTTTGATCTAATAATATGTAGGCCAATTCGAATTCTCCCGCCGTGATTCAGGTGATTGCAGCACCATCTAGCGGCTCCAGCGCAGAACATCTGATATTACCAGATTGTTCTTTTTTCTAGTTTTTCACAGAAAGTTTTATGTGTGATTGTAGGAATAGATAGAT
>NC_046657.1:151597182-151612357 GCF_010883055.1 Belonocnema kinseyi
AATTGAAAGAAATCGCAAAAGCAAGCGTCACTTGAATTCAAGCGATAAAGTATGTCTTTATAATAAGCGCCAGAAAATTCTAACCTAATCTTCAGTCTAATCCCATAATTTTCTTCCAAAAAAGACCATTTAAAAAAATCTGCGAGTGGAAAAAATTAGAAAGCGATCGACCTTTTCCGCAATTTTACTAATAAATAAGTGAAAATTGAAAAGTTGCTGACTTGACACTTTTTTGGCATTCGAACTAAGCTTAGGGGTTGAGACAAAAAATATCATTCTAAATAAAAAAATCCATTTTATCTCACATGAAGAGATGATACGCCATAGTTAGTAGGGTACCTTTTTCCAGGTACCCAACATTAAATGGCATTCGATGTAGCTGGTTATTTAACATCATTAAACTGCTTCAGTTCCATTCTATCTGCCTGATTACTGATGGCATTTCATAGCATTCAAGAAGGCATCAATGGCATCACAAAGAAGCCAATTTAATTCCATAATTTTCTTGTGGATTGAAAAACATTTCAACAAAAAATGTCGGATGCCAAGAAGCGCATTCGGACAAAAACGGAATTGGTTTAGATTAACAAAGAAAAAAAAATAAATGTTCAAAATGATACCGAGATCAGTATCATTCTGATATGCAACAGAAATAATACCGAATTCAAGAGCATTTTAATAGGCCGGAATGAATGATTGACTTTTGAGTACTGAAAAAGTTTAAAAAATGACGAAATCTGGCATTAGAAAATATCACCTGTTAAGTGTACTTGTCACTTGCGTGCGATTAGATATAACGTTTAGGTTATGTCTTACTTTTAATTGGCGGTCATTTTATTTATTCTGGCAAATTACCCAAAAAATAAGATCAAATTGAATGACAGAAAATCGACTTTAATGCTCGCCTTTTTACAGCGAGGTGAAGTTAGTGGCAAAACGATCATTTTTGATGCAAAAAAAGATTCTTTTTGAGACGCATGAAATTCATTATAACTTTAAATTTAAGAGGAAATGCGTTTGTGTCAAGAAGCACTCTCTCAACATAAAACGAAAATTTTCCGAGTGCCACATTAACTTGGACTGCTTTTCGATTTTATGATTCTTGAAAATTCCATTAGAATAGGGGCTCTTTTCGTATTTCGTCTTTTATTACATACACAAATACTGGATTCTCTTCAAATAAATTAAGATTAAATTCGTATTTTTTCCGCCAATGATAACATAGGACCACAAAAAAGCGAGTGGAGGGATTTTTAAATTAGACCAAGTGAATGAAATTTTTCTTGTGTCGCTCAAATAGAATCTGACACCTGTTTTGCGCCATCCCGTCAGCGTTTTTTTTTTCTCAAAACAATCTAGAAACTATAAGACCCAACAATATCAACCCTTAAGACATGTAACCTTATACCTTCACAGATCAATAATCTTGAGATCGATAACCTTTAACCCTAAAAGCCCTAACCTAAAAGTATATAACCTCAAAACTTATAACTCTTGAATCTCAATAAACTACAAACACAAAATGCAACAAAGAATAAATTTAAAAAACTGACACGCAAATTTCAAACCTCAATCCCACAGATTTTCTGCTTTATAATTCCATACGAACATCACTTCATAACGTCAAAACCCATAAGTAACATTAACTTGAAGTCCCATAACCCAGCACCCCAAATGGAAGAGAAGCCTGCTGTGTCCACGTCGTTATTCTTGGGTATCGCTAAATGTAGGTTATTACAAGGCAGAAAATCTTAATGTTATTGAGTATTCGAATTTTAGTTTTGGAGATCCATAGTTTATGCGAATTAAGATAAAATATTTGGTCAAAACTTACTGCAACTCAAGAATTAATTTCAGATTATAAGTTTAGATTATCGCTTTATGAGATTACAGGCTTTTGAAGAACCATTTGAAAGTATTTTTGTGGTTACGGGTATAGGGCTGTAGAATTATGGACCTCAAGGTTTTAAGATGTTTTTTTTAGGAAAGAATGCCCACGTAATGGGGCAAACGATATGGGGCTTTAGATATGGTTTTAGCGACCCAAAAAACATATAATCCACTTAGTCTGGCGTTAGGAACACTTCACTTATTATTGTGTGCCCCTGTGTAATCTTCGGAAAGAAATAGCAATTGGGATTAAATGATGATTAAATCTAGAAAAATTGGGGTTTGTTTACAAGGCAATTTTTTTAAATCCAAACTTTAAAATATCTCGAAAAATAGGCACTCTATGAAAAACGTTATGAATCAAAATTTAATCACTCTGAGGAGTACATACATTGATTTTGGAATCGATTCCTACACATCATGAATTTATACTAACCTATTCAACACCTGAACGTCTTTCTAAATGGGGATTATCATTCTACTCGACAACGGAAAGGATGATATAGGCAGTTGCACTAATTATATAGCTATCAACTTCAAAAAAAAGCAAGACAAACAAACATAGATTCATTTGTGAGTCTAAAAGTGTTAGAAATAGTCTGACTGTAATCTCATATGTACATAATATTTGGCTTCAATTAAAATCAACATAATAGTTGGTTTTCAAAAAAGGAAATGTATGGACATGAATCAAACTTAAGTTCTATATTATATTTAATCGTATTAGTCTATGAAAAATTTATAATCGTTATAACAATGGCCTGATCCAGCAAATACAATTCAGCAGTTTAGAAGAGGTACTTGTACTCTAGCACAGTCTCTATTGTCATCATTGGAAATACAAAATGTAATGTAACAGTCCCTGCAACAATTATTTATATTTTTTCTCTTTTTGGGTGAAACGTTAATAAAACAAATCAGTCACAGTTAAGAACATACAAAACTTGGGCGTGCTGATTTCCATGTGTAGCATATGTCTACTTTGACCTGTCTTGTTATATATTCGATCTTTATATATTTGGTCGTCTTAATCAGACGTGCACAGTTGAGAATGTACAACCACTGTTTACACACAGTTTGGAAAGTACCATATGTTAGACGGTGGCAGTTTTTAATGTATTTTCTTAGCACGTGCTATACTAGGAATCTAACATATGTTCACATAGGCATGTCTAATGATATAATAGCTTAATGAAGATTTTTGTCCAAAAAATATTACCCAAAGTCAATCTGCCGTACACAACTTAAGCGAAGAGTAGAAGAAAAAATCAAATTGCACAAAATGCAAATCAAGTAGCATAAATTCTGGGTTTTATATAAGTTAAATAATAAATTTAAATTTATAGATGTATTCAATTGTAATATTTACCAATAGAATTTAGTACAACCACCAAGGATAAGATGTGCGTATGAACAATGTTCATCTCTTCTAATCAAATGCAAAAACGATTAATGTATTAATAAACGATTTGGTGAGCGTCTAACTGATATTATATCGTTTCATTAGGCTATACAATTCATATTTCGTATCTCTTCGTTATCTCATCGTCTTGACACGTGAATTTGTTTCTTCCGATCTATTTATATTTCATTAGTATTACCAACATTTCTATGATATTCTGGTTTTCAAAATCGTTCGGTGTTTACATGAGAAAAATTTTATAGTTTCTACCAGAAGGTTCTTTTTGCTTACTTGCAAATTAATATTACGTACAGAAAATATGTTAAAATAAGTAGAAAAATCAATTTCATCCTTGCTAATTCAATAGGCTTCAGTATATTTTCGAGAAATTTTGTCGGAAACTCGAAGATATATTATTTAGTACAAAAAAGCGATTATCTGTTGATTATTTTTAAACATACTTTTTAAAGGTTCTAGTAAAAATGTCAATCAATTGATAGTTAACTATTCTCGCAATATTTTTTGTATGTCTATTGCTGCAAAAACATTACGTTTTGTTCGGGCTCTAATCGGGTGCTTGCTAGCTAGTTACAACCAAAAGCTTTTCTTACTGTCTTACTCAAATGTTCCTTTGCTCACTTCAAGAAAAGAGCTAGGATGTTCAAAGGTACTAAAAATGTCGAAGCAATATTTTAAGAAATAAAGTTTTCCCAATGCATCTAATCAGTCTTTTCGGGTGTCTAGTCAGGCATAGGATGGCCCATGAGGGACCACAAGTTTTCTCGCATTCTAATCAAAACAATTTTTTTCACATTTTCAGAAATATCCAGAGTGCTTTAAAGCATGGGAAATAACAAAATGTACATTAAAAACAAATATAGTTTCACTTGTAATCTAGACGTCTTTGAAATATATTTAAATGTTAACCATCAGATTCTGGATCCTAATACCCTCAATACCTGAACTAAGAATTTCAAAATACGTAAAAGGTGATTGTTGAAAATATGGTTCGGATGTAACTTGAATTCTATGTAACTTTTTCCTACGCTTTTTGAGAGATACAAGCATAATAAAATTTTTTCAGTACATCAAAACAGGATGATTGAAGGTGGTGGCGATTCAACGTCAAGTGTAAGGACAGATGCACGAATCTTCGTAGGTCATAAAGCAGTCGCAAGTGCATCCTGGTCTACGGTGACTGTCAGGCCTCCCACGCCAGATATGAAAGATGCAAAACCAGTATGCTGACTCTGGGATACCACGCGACTTCTTAGAGTACACAGCCTTATCCTTGCATGCGGGGCTCTACACGGATGAACGAACACGTCTCAGGGCTCCTGACATCGGCGGAATCTCGGGACCTTTAGGTGGACGGAGCGACTGAATCACGACTTGCTAGAGTGCTACGATGCGAGTGTGGCCCCTGAACGGGGTTACATGGCATAGCTGCATGATCTGTGGTGCGAGAAACACCCGGAGCTGTCGCACTTTTCGCAGCAACGTCTGCGAAACCATGCCAAACTACTGCGAAAAAGAAGCTATGTAAGCGAAACACCTTCTCTACCACCGCTAGAAGAAGCCGGAAACAGAGAAAGAGAGGCAACACTAAGACCAACTTAGGGCAGGCATCCAATAGAGGAAGAGCGACGCTTTATGACCCAAGAAAGCATCAATATCAAGGTTTCTCTGAAGCCTAAAGATCTGTTTGAAATGGATAACGAGCTTCGTGGACATTTTTCCGAAGAATCCGACCTCTGTCCTATCAATTATTGTGTGTATAATGCAGCGAGAGCTTTGACTGATACGAACCGTAAAACAAAACCAACGGTTGATCATAAGACCAAAAGAAGAATGCATCAACTTCTATAAAGATAGGTTGGGCAGGACAATACGCGTACCGCATTCAGTGTGTGATTGACTACATCACATCTGGCAGTAATTTTACCGTCAAGGTTCGAAATTTCGCGCGCGAACTCCGAACCCGTTATCAGACACTTAACAAGTCAAAGCTGCTGACCATCAGGCGGCATATTGTTGAGACAATACGGATACGATCTGATGCCAAGAGAAGTGTAGAGCGGAGGGAGAGGTGGGTCAGAGAAAATCAACAGTTTCTCTCTGACCCATCTCGACCCTTCCAAGACCCTGCAGTTACTGTCGACCACCCGCCCAAACCAGAGGAGGTCGAAGTAGTTTGGAGAGAAGTCTACGAAGTCGGAGGAGCCGATTCCGGAGTGGTTGGTTGCAGGGCGCACAATAATCCTGCCGAAAATAGACAACTTAGCTGTCCCGAAGAATTACAGGCCAATCATTTGTCTGAACATACTGTTTAAGATATTCACAGCTATCCTAAATGATAGGATTGTTCGGGCAATTGAACCTGTGTGGCAAGAAATGTATGAACAGCGAGGCTCAAAGAAAGGCGTAGCGTTATGTCGGGAGAATCTGCTCAGTGATAGATGTGTATGCAAAGATGCAGCATTCTGGCAGCGTCACCTATCGATGGCCTGGATTTATTATCGGAAAGCTTTCGATTCGACCGCCCATAGACTTATCATCTGTCTTTTGGAAAGCCTAAAGGTTCATCCACAAATCGTTAGGTACATAGAGATTAATCCCGCTTTGGAAAACCACATTTACTATCCTATCTGGAAAAAATCGTGTGACAACTAACAAGGTCACTTTTCAGTGATGTGTCTTTTAGGGCGACACCATGAGCCCACTCCTCTTTTGCCTTACATTGTTGCCGGTATCTCTAGCACTTCCTATGCTAGAATTTTGGTACTTGTGCGGCAAAACTGCAGATCGAAAGTAGAAGGTCACTAATATATTTTAAATGGACGATCTTAAGATCTATGCTAAAAGCAAAGAGCAACTACATCTAGCTCTAGGGAATGTCGAACGATATACTAAGGAAATTGAAATGGTATTTAGGCTAGACAAATGCGCTAAGGTTCATTTGAAGCAAGGAAAACTTAGTGGCAACCCTGAAGATCCTGAGCTCGTTGATAGAAGCGCTATACGTCACCTTTGCGCTGAAGAGACTTATACATCCGGCAGATTTGGTCTTCTGAACTGTCAGCGAGGAACAAAGTATCTGCAACGAACATGCTTGCCGTCCCGGTAGTACTCTATTTATTTGGAGTAGTTCCATGGACGAAGAACGAGCACAGATCTCTTGATATCGGGACAAGAAAGGTTATGCACATGAACAAAAGCATGCATCTTAAGTCTTCCGTTCCGCGACTGTACATCTTACGCCGTCAAGGGCGTCGCGGAATATCGAGTCTTGAATGTCTTCACAACAGGATTATTCTGGGTACAGCACATAGAGTTGCAAATGGAAGAGACCGTCTTTTTGAAATGGTCAGGAATCACGAGGCAGTGGGCAAAGGAACATTTCTGTAAAAAGAAGCGGAGGAGGCTGCTGAAACACTCGGACGTAACTTCCGTATTAGGCGTGAGCAAAATGCATCAAATCTTATCTATCTCGAGTACTCACTCCAGAAAGCCTGGATTAAGAAAGCACAAGAGAAAAAATGTCGTGAACAGCTCCTCGATAAGAGGATGCACGGTATCTTCCACAGAAATGTGGAGGATCAGTCAATCTCGTGTGAGCTAACGTTTGCTTTTCTTAAATCGCCCGGATTGAAGTCTGGTACGCAGGGTTTTATTTTGGCATGTCAAAACGGTGTTATTTTCACCTTAACATACCGATGCCACATTTTGAGCCAGGACATTCCCGATGATAGCTGCAGGGCGTGCCATGCACACCCCGAACATTTAGCTTACATACTATCTGGTTGTCCAACTCATGCGGGAAAGACCTACATCCAAAGGCACAATGCGGCACTAAGAGTGTTTTATTACCATACTTGTCACTCTTACGGCATTAACCTTAATATCGCTCCGCTAAAATCTCCTAGGGAAATCGAGTCGATTGTTGAGAATAGGAAGTGCCGGATATACTGGAACTTTACATTCTCGGCCATTGTTTCTTCTGCACACTCGAGACCAGACGTGTTTCTTATTGAGTTCGAGAAGCGAACCATGTTCATTTACCCGGAATATTCTGTTAAACTAATCGTCCATTTCATCGGCGCTCTTGGAGGTGCCAAGCTTTCACTCGTTAATAGCCTGAAATGTATCCCTACGTGTTAACTATATTTCTCTGGGAGCGGGTGCAATTTTTTAGATTAGTACCCGCTTTCGGCGAAATCCTGCCATTCTCCTTATGAAAAATTTTATATATATTTATATATATGTGTGTGTTTGTGTGTGTATTTTTGCCTGTTTTTATGTACGTCTATATATCTGCGTGTATGCCTGTATGTATATCTGTCTGTATGTCCGTCTTTTAGAATGTGTATGATTACCGGAATGTTGTAATAACGCTTATTTTTGAAGAATTTTTTCAATTGAGTCAACCTCTTATAAACTTCTTAAGGTTTCCACAATAATATTACATTTGTTAGGCAGATATTTACAACCAAAATTAAAAAATGGACAGATTATTGAAAATTAAATTCTTTTTTCAAACTTGAGATGTTTTTGTCAAAGTTTCTTATAGATGGGTAGAAGACTTAAAAATCACTTACTAAATAAACTAATCGATTTCGACAAAAATTCGAAAATTGATATACTATATAAGATTTTGAAAATATTCATAATGAGATCTTCAAGTTCGATAAAAATTAAAAAAGTTATATGCTTTTGAACATTTTAAAAATTTAAAAAAAAAGAAAAAAATCAATAGGTTAAGAAATAAATTTGCAAATAACATGTAATCAACAAAGCAGTAGCTGCTTTGAGGACCTTCTTTTAAAATAAATGGAAAAATTTCAGTTCCAATTTATGGCTGAAATTTCTCACAAGTTTAAATCACAGTTTTCGATTTAAGTTATAATATGTATAATATTTGAAAAAAATGAGTTAAAGTTTTTGCATCAAACGGACGAAAACGAGCGCAAAGTGCCAAATCATAATCGCGCTCAGTAGGTTCTTTCAAACTTGACGCGAAAAGATTATAGAAAAGCGAGACATAGAAAATGTCTACAGCATTTTCCGGCTATGTCTTGATTGGGGGGATGAAGTAAGTCAAGCCTCAGCCAAGCCAAAATATTTTCACTCGAATTACAATGCAAAAAGTTAAATCTGATTTGATGTCCGTATTAAAATGGACAATATTTGCTTAGAAAATCTAATTCTTCAAAATTTATATCCACTTTTTCATTTTATTTAATCTGAATTGATCTTAGTTATGGAAAAAATTAGGGGTCTCATTTCAGCTTTTTGGGCTTCTAGACATGGTCTTTAGGCATGTATCTAATAACTGAGTTCACACTTTTCATTATTTGAGAAAAAATTGTACTTATTTTCTGAATTGCATTATTAATTTTCGTTTCTAGAATCTTGAATTCAAGATAGCGTAGATAAAACATCTGCAGGCGAGTCTATCATCATGTTTTGCTGAACTTGGCTTATGTCATTTGTTTTTTTTTAATATAGGTGTTGTTATCCCGTGAAACTAGTGGCTCTAATTGGTTATGTGAACTCTCTTGGTTGACAACTTATGGTTAATTGAATTAATTTTACATTCCCTTAATAGTGGCTACAGGGGTGGGGGATAAACGTAATTGTATCGTTACTAAACCTGACAAACACTTAAGATCTCTCTATTGTTGACCGCCAAAGTATGAATTTACCTCTAGGAGACGCACACTTTCTATAAAACCTGACTCATTATCTTGAGGGAAAATGTTGAGGTGGGCTAGAAAAATTTGAAAATATTTTAATTTCACCTATTTTTATACGCTCATAAATCATAAAAAAATATTTTATATCTTGAAAAGGTTTAATAATTTTTGTTCAATTTTACTATGCCTTTCAGACAATTTTATAATTTTTGAATTACACAAGAAGATTTTTCTTCACGGTGAAAAATTTTATCTTAGAAAGAAATTCATATCTTAATCTGATAATAAAATATATATCTATGTTTTGCATAGATAATTTTCTGTATAAATTTTAAAAATTCTTAACTTTATATGCTTGAGCTTCATATGTGACCGTCCACAAAGCAAGGAACCTAAGGGTAAAAAAAAATATATATTTTTATATCTTGATACTATCTACAGTTTTTGAATCTCTCTTTCATATTAAAAAAGTATTAAATTTCTATCGGCAAAATTGGAATTGTTATCAATCTGCAAATTGAGGCGTAAATCGTCTATTTAGCAGCGTGCGGTCGGCCTGAGAGATCCAGCCCCAACACTTTCTACAGCTTTCTGTTCTGTGTCCGTGTAACTCAAGAGCTCGATTGATTCGCTGAACGCGGAGCGAGAATTTGAAGTCGTGAGTGGAGGGGCTGGATCCCGGAGCTTTTTCCCCCACTCTCTGAGTGCTTGACTTCGAATGTCTCTTCAATCGCTTCTACTGAAAGATATGCGTGCTAACCCTAAGGTCCCTCTCTTCGCAAATGGTCACATATAATCGTCAATCTTTCGATCTCTAGTACTGTATTTTTTATTCAAAAACTCAAATTATATCAGTAAAAACTTATTTTATTTTACTATTAACATAAACTATTTTCTTTCATAATTGTAGTTGATGTTCGATTTTGAACCACTCCAGCCAGGGAAAAACATTGCTCTTCAAGTTCTTTGGAGACCCATGTGTCAGTGGTGTTCGTGACGTCGAGCAAGTGCCACTTGATAGGTAGAATTAGCTTAGTCTTTTTATTCTACTTTAATTTATCATGAGAATCAAGATTAAGTAGCATTATTTTATTTTCAACATTGACACCACACGACTTAATTTTAAAAATAATATTTGAATTACAAATCTAAAAGAATGATGCTCAAAAAAAAATTGTCAGAGTTTGTAAATCAATCAGAAAAGATGAAATTTGTGTACACAAAGAAGTACTTGTAAACCAAAAAGACGAATTTTCAAAAAGTAAAGATTTTTTGCTCATGAAAGAAATAAATATTAATCTAAATTGTTGAACCTTCAAAACTAAAGACAAATTTTCTCTACAAAAATTTAATTTTAAAGCCAAATTATTAATTGAAAAAGTTTTTTTCTTAGTTAAACTTCAAACAAAGGAGATAAATTTTTAACTAAAAATATAAATCCTGCAGAAAAAATTGATTTCTTAACAAAGTGATTCGACCAAAACTTTAAAACCAAATAGTTGAAGGCTGAAGCAAAGAAGAAGAATTCTTAACCAAAAAGTTGCACTTTCATTTAAAAAATGATATTTCTACTAAAATAGTTTGATTTTTGAATCGAAAAGATAAATGTTGGAGAAATAGTCGAATTTTCAGTTTAAAAAGATTTAAGTTGAGTTCTTAATATCAAATTATAAATACTTTAGCATAAAGTAAGTTTTTGAAAAAATTAATTTTCAATGCAAAAACACGAATTTTTTCATCCAGAAAATATTTTAGTATATTTTGCAACTCTGTAATATAAATTTGAAACAAAAAAGTAGAATGTTATGCCAAAAAGTATTTTTTTACAAAATATTAAAATTTTTCACTAAACAGCAGAATTTTAAAACAAAAAGTATGATTTTTCAGCAAAATTGTTAAATTTTTAACCAAAAAGTTACATTTTTCACCAAGAAAAATGAAAATTCTCATAAAAGAGGTGAATTTTTAAACCTAAAAGATAAATTTTTATTCAAGGAGTTAAATTTTCATCCAAAAAGATTTCAATTGACTATTCAAGAGCAAAATAGGATTTTTGCCAAGAAAGATACAATATTTATATAAAAAAATCTGAACTTTTAAATCAAAAAGGCAAACTTTCAGAAGAAATAGTTTTCATCCGAAAAAGATTTCAGTTGACTTGTCAGCAACTAAATATGAATTTTAAGCAAAAAGTTAATGTTCTAGAAAAAGATCTGAATTTTCAACCCAAAAATAATAATTTTTAACAAAACAGTTGCATTTGCAACGAGAAAGTTTTACTACAAAGAAAATTGTTAAATTTTCAACCAAATAATAAATTTTGTAACTAAAAGGATAATCTTCAGGAGAAAGTTTTTGCGAATTTGCAAAATTACATGCATGAGTGAAGGACCCCCTCCCCTACCATAACGAATGGTAACAAATTGTTTCAATTCTCCCCCTCCATCCCACAAATTTAAATTTTTGCCTAATGTACGTACATTTTTAGACAAGACTTTGATCCCAGTCTCTCGTTGTATATTTGTGGGGCCAGTTGGAAGCTTAGAATCGGTCCATGTTGTTTAAATGAAACGAAGATACGCCGTTGCTTCACATGTGTGAAGCTGTGGGCGTAGCTTTGCAGTTATTCTACGTTGTGTATATTTAGGACCCAATTCCAGCTTATGGTGTTTTGCTAATCTTCTAGAAATTGATGTACAAGCTCAACGAGACGGAAAAGTGAGCCGTGCAACTTGACTCCTTAATTAGGGACATTGAAGTAGGTATGTCGCAAAACGACAGCGAAAAATAATAATAGAAAATTGTATCTAATTACTCTTATTATAAGTTTTGTTGCATCAATGTTAGAAAACAATCATAAATACTTGTTTTTTATGTCACGTGGGAGGAGTTAGTAATGAAGCGTTGTTAGAGCATACTCGATTATTTCACAAATACTCAAATTATTTAAGTGCGTGGAAGCATGCGGTTGCGTATTCTCCAGTTATAATTCTATTATGAAGCAGCGTAATGTGAAACATGCGGATTTAAAAAAAAAGATTCTGTGCTTCTTAAATCTTCTTGACGATCGGATGAAATGCCAGTCAGTAATGTTAGGGAATAATGTTATGATTTGAATTACGGTACTTCATCCGCAAACATTGTTGTAGGTAATTGGTTTGAAGATGATGATATAGATTCTGCTCACAGCAATGACGTTGACGATATCTGCGATGGTGTAGATGAATTTTCAAAGAAAATTTCAGTTAGTGCAACAGAATTGTGTAATGAAGATCTAACTTATCCTTGGCAGGCTTATTTGATTCATTTAAAATCAGAGGTTTCCATTTTTTTCTGCTCTTTCCAGCCACATAGATATAGCGAGGAAGAGTACACAATATTATGATAAACTGTATAACTTTTACTGACGACAAAGCAATACATGTGTTTGAAAGTTTTATATGAATTTTTTTTTAATTCTGTAAAACTCCCAAACATATTGATAAAATTAAATCTATCTTGCAAGAACTAAAAAATCTGTTTATTGGACTGAATTCAGAATACTTGCGCCTTAAACAATTTGTAAACCGTGGAAAATATATTCCTCCTGAGCTTGGAGAAAGAGATGAATTTAGCGAAGAGTATGAGATTCAAAGCCTTGGCAAAGTTATGGTGTATGCAACGTTTATATCACTGAATTGTGTTTTAACTCGATTTTTCAGCTGCCTCATGTCCTTGATAAAATTGCGGCTTATTTAGAAAAGTTTAATTGAAATGTAGATATTATTTCTAATTTTCTACTAGGGAAATTCTGTAAAGAAAGAAAGAAAAAATTGGTTATAAAATCGTGTTTTCTGTTGCTGCTTTCTTTGATAATTATAAAGTGAACAAACCATTAGGTAGCCCTCTAGGTTTGGCAAAATGTGGGGCAGTTTACATTTCCATTTATTGCTTACCTTCTTAATTTCAATCTAAATTAGAATAGATATCCCTCCTCGCTCTTTTTAATACTTTATACCACAAAGTTGGTACAAATAAAGTTGTTTTTAAAAGATAGATCAGTGAACGACAGATTTTAGAAAAAGTGCAAATTAGCATCGACCATCCCACTGATAGAAAAATAATAATTTATTCTTCCTTGGTTTTAATATCAGGTGACAGTTTAGGAGTTCACTTTGTTTTAAGATTTTCTGAATGTTTATATTGCAACTATCCATATCGATTTTCTTTAATTCATAGAAATGAGAGTGATTTTACTTTTTCTTAGAAATGTTGCACTCTCAGAAATGAAAAAAAAACTATGAAACGGACTTAACACAAAATAAATGATCATTGGCTGGTATTAAAGAGAAATGTACTTTTCACACGAGCCGCTTATTTGATTGAAAATATTACTCTTGTGGTAGAAATTTTTATTTTCGTAGACTCCTTTTAAACGGGAATTCATCTTTTTTGAAACTTCCATTTATGGTAAGAAATTTGTATTTCTTAGTAGAAAATTCAACTATGCGAGCCAAAGGATTTTTAACGACAGGAGGGAGGCCAAAGGACTGAAATTGAAGGAAGTTTTGTAGAAGCACTGACCTTATTTAACTAAAGAAGCATACTTTCTTGTTCATTTGAAACATTTTCTGGGGATAAAAGTTTATGGAATTTGGCGTACGTGCTTAGAAATGAAAAGCCCTTTAATCATTTTATATTTCAACGAGTACTGCCGTTCGTATCGGAAGGTTGAAAATAGTTCATTGGCGGTAAGAAGTATAAGTGAAGAATTCAATGATGCTGATAAAGCTTCCAAGGTTTTGAGGAGCTGATATTTACTGATATTTCCTTTGATTGCCTGCAAATTTCATGAAATGGATCTCTTAGTCATCATTGTAAGTAAATGTAATTTCCGTATCAGAAATTTAAAAAATAAGATTTTTCTTTATTAGTAGTATTTATGGAATTAACCTGCATTTCAGTGCATATATTTCAACCACATAGTTCATCTCTCAAGAAATAGGATACATTTTCAACAAAATAGTAATAAATGATATTTTAACAAAAACGGTTCTAATTTTAAGGGGTAAACAGTTAAATATGAAAATATACGATTTTTTAAACAAAAATTTTTGAATTTTAAAGTAAAATCTATCATTCATCCAATAAAATTAATATTTTCAACAAGTAGTTTAACTTTAAGTTTATATAACAGTAAATTCGCTTGATATTATTAAGTTAAAAAACAACTCAATTTTAAGAAATATTATAATTGGACGGTGTAGTTTTAAAGTTGAAAATAATAATTCTTAATGGATTTAGTAGTTAAAGCTTGAGATAATACGTTCTTTATGCCCTGATTGTTTCTCAGTTTTTGTTACAGAATTCTCTTGGACATGACTTAACAGATATTGAAAATAAGATTATTATTATCAAAGTGAATTTTTGAATATAATTTCAGTTAATTAAAAAAAATGTGTTTCTAGGTGTGCATTAGAATGCAAAGTACATTGTAAAAATCGTTAGGAATAGATTCATACTTTCGATGATAATTAATTTGTTGTATGTCAGATGATAAATTGAGAACCTCGACAGTTTAACGATCCGTCTACGTGATCTTCATTCAAAATTTGCCCAAAGTCGATTTGAGTTAAGGTTCTACGCGACAGATTAAGAATTCTGGAGATTTGAAGCATTGTTTTGGTGCGTCTACCGGGTCCAAGTGGCTTATGAATGCCTGAAACTCTCCCGTGTCAACTTTCATCAAGTGCTACCGTCGTATTTTCGTTCTCGAAGAAAACATTGTGGTAGGTTAAAATCCCGTACGCCAGTGCCTTCTCTCTCACGCGCGCGCTCTCTCTCCCTCCTCTCTACTCCCTTCTCTCACTTTCTCCTTCTTCTTTCTCTCTCAGGCGCAGTGGCGGGACCGGGGGAAAACTAATTGTTTTAGTTGGAAGTTTAACTATTTCTATTAAAAGTTAGTCAACTATTCATTTATATTAATATAATATTTTATAATTACAATATTAACATTAATTATATATATAATTAAAAATTTGACATAAGGACAACCGCAGAATTTCGCCGGGAGCGGGTGCTAATCTGAAAAATTGCACCCTCTTCGAGCGAAATCGCGGTAAAATTTCAGCCACAACCACGTCTCACAACCGTGAGATAGGTAGTTACAGTCTGTAAAGGAATCAATACGACGATCCAGCAAAAGCCT
>NC_046657.1:151612457-151626107 GCF_010883055.1 Belonocnema kinseyi
AGAAGAGGGTCTCTTCCATTTGCAACTCTATGTGCTGTACCCAGAATAATCCTGTTGTGAAGACATTCAAGACTCAATATTCCGCGACCCCCTTGACCGCGTAGGTTGTACAGTCGCGGAACGGAAGACTTAAGATGCATGCTTTTGTTCATGTGCATAACCTTTCTTGTCCCGATATCAAGAGATCTGAGCTCGTCCTTCGTCCATATATATATATATATATATATATATATATATGTAATAGCAATAATATGCATATTATGTACACCTGGAAAACCTAACCTGAAAATCGACGTATGCATGAAATTAAGAATCACGCAAAAGATCCAAATCGCTAATTTCTTCAATTTCTTTCGAATGGGGAGCGAGATATAAATAGAAGACCACCGAAGTCTTCCGAAGCCTTCAGATCGGCAATCATCATACATCCACGATCTGGCAGCTTTGCACTTCCGTCCGAAGAACGGAAGAGACGATTGAGGCCCGATGGGCATCTAACGCAGAACGTTTGCTATTGGCAACTATTGAAGAAGGCGTGAAGAAGAAAGACGGCGTCGCGAGGAAGAAGAGCGCCAGTGTGGGGAAAAAGATCATGCGCGCTGAGAGGAGGAGGAGCGCGCTCGGCTTGCCGCGTTCGTCCAGCTACCCCGGATAGTCAGCCCGGACTACGACCCATTTGCACCCGGTCGGCAGGTACCAGGAGGCTGGAATCTCTTGGAAACACGTCGAGGAATCGAGGGCATCAGGGATCCGAGGGTCGCCAATATAACCTAACGCATAGTGTGAGAAAATCGCGAAAAGCTGGCCAAAAGTATAAAATGTTCATAAAATAGGCCAAATTCTGTTAATCACTGGTTTTTGGGGTCTTTTAATACGAATCCGGTGTCAGAAATTTCGAAAACAAGATGGCGGATCCAATATAGCGGACGAGAATGCTAAATAAAGTTATAGTTCTTTTTTAAATTAATATAACTGGGGTTTAAAGGTTGCTGATTACGAATCGGAAGTCAAAAATTTTGGAAATAACAAAATGGAATATCCAACATAACGGGAGTGAACGATCAATAAACTTAGCATTTTATTCAAAATTGGTTTAAGTGGGGCATTTAGGCCCGCGGATTATGAATGCAGTGTCAAAAATAATAAGAAAACGAATCTAAGATTTATTTTTTCCAAAGCTAAATAAAGGATTCAATATTTTGAAAAGTTTATAAATAAGGATTAACCTGTTATGACTGAAAACAAAAAATAACAGTTCTTAGTGTATGATCTTGGTGAGTGTAAATTCTGAATGACAAATGAATAGCTATAAAAGGACAGGATATCGTTTAAAAATGTTGAAAATATAACAAAAAACCAGTATCGTGTATAGATATGTAAACGTAATACATAATTGTTCACACATAACACAATTCATTTAAACTAATTCACCTACGGAATTACCTTTATTACAATCGCTGTCCTCTTCATCCGCGTCAGTTGTATTTTATTGCAACAATCGCAAATATTTTTCACAATTGAAGGTAAAACTAATTAATCAAGCGATTTAAGTGATGATTATTATAATTATTTTGAAGGTGTTTTTCGCAAACCAGAATGAAATGAATCCGATGCTACAAAAAGACTTCGAAAAAGTTCTTGCACTTTTTTTCCTGCCGACCTGCTGTCAGATGAGATGACAATTTTATTCAACCATTCTTAAATTTATCTGGAAATTTTCACCAACTGTCCTCTAAGAAAATACATTTAAAAAATATATATTTTAGGGGTTTTGGTTAGCTTTTATGGATTTGTTTCTACTGTGCGTCGGAATGGCTTCCAGACCTCCGGACCGAGCCGGCCTATTCTTAGATAACTTAAATCACCACCTTGTCCGTGGGAATTGTTGGAGGTTCCCTCTGAAGGAGCGAGGGCCGGACGCCCTTCTACTTTCCGCATACGAAACGCAAAGACGTTCTCCCCATCCTTGTTTGAATCACCTCCCCCGAAACTGTTTTGCGAAAACCATAGGCGGAATTTCCGCTTTGACAATTAGGACCTTCATGTCACCTTTCGCTGACTACAAAAAAAATGTCAACTTCGAGTGGCTACTCACCAGCTCACCCCCCCCCCCCCCCCCCCCCCTTGGCGGTTGGTGAGTCCATTTTGGCCTTCCGCTTTATCCAGGATTCTCTCGCCTCTTCTTTATCTCCCTTATCCTTTCCTTCCATCCCTCACAAAAGAAAAAAGATAAAGGAATGTTGCACTCGGCGACCACATTTTGACGTAAACGAATTCAGTACATCCTCACGCTCACCTCTCCTCTATGAACGGACTTGCTGCGTGGTGTAAATTAATGAAAGGAGAAATAAAGCGGGTGCAGCTTCTCCCATCCACTAACCAACGCAACGTTTCGCAGAGTATGCGAAACTTCGACGCCTGGCTTGCTGCCTGGTCGCAAACGCAGGCGGTGGAGGCAAGCTACTAAAAATGCAGTGTCAACTGTACTTCTTGAATCGTGATGTTATTATTTCTTTTCACCAAAAGTAAGGGGAAAATTAAGTTAATGTGGCACATAAAATCAGTAACTAATCTTTCTAGGAGTGCAATCAGAAATGCAAGGAAAATTTTATATCCAAAAATCGTTTACAAAATTCAATTTATAGAGATAAAATATTATAAAAAATAAAATCAAGTTTTGATGGCCTTCGTGTACTTAATTTCCTTTATGAAACTTCGTGATTTTATTTGTAAAGTTTTAATTGGATGAAATTCATATTTTAAGTAGAAGGTTCGAACATTGATTTCCATGTTTTAATGTTTTCAAAGGTCAAGGTTTTTAACGGTTCTCGATGTTTAAAAAAAAATTACCTGAGTTATAGTATTCACAAAATTGTAAAAATCAATTGAAAAAAAAAAAATTTTAAGCCACAAAATTCCCAAAATAAAAAAAAAGTCAAGAGAAAAAAAACGTCGATTTCCGAAACCCCTACAAGATCGTAGTTACACTTATTTTAATTTTCTAAAAAAATCGAAAATTCAAATTTTGATTCCAGAAAAAATAATGAAAAAGCAATGATTCCATTTAGTGCGCAAACTATGCAAGACAAAAATAAAGATGAATAGATAAGAATTATGATCTGAAAAATGATCTGCAAATTTATTATTAGTTAATTTTCGATAGGGTGTGTAGTTTTTTGTTTGGACACAAACCAAAAAAAAAAAATAAAAGGTTGTTTAACTAAAAAAGAGCTACACATTTTTTTTAATTCATTTCTTATAGGATGTGTAGTTTTTCTTATAAACTTAAAAATCATTGAAAATAAAATTTAAGAAAAAATTACACAAGCTACAAAAAAAAGTGAACAAAAATTGTGCACCTAAAACACATCTACGTATTTGTTGTAAATCGAAATTTGTTATAATGTACTACAGTCCCATTATTAATTATTAAGAAAGTATTAGAATTTTTCGAAATCTAAGACCGTAGTTTGTCAACTGATTTTTACGGGTGGACGTTTTATTTCAAGAAAAAAACTGCCGGTCATTTTCTAGTTTTACCCGGTTTCCAAACAATTTTTAACCGAACAATTTCAAATAAAATATAAATCGACGTTATAATTGTTAATGCTCTAAATTGAAGAATCAATCAATGAATTTAAACCTTTTCAAAATTGTACAATTTTTAACAATTTTAAATTCTTACTCCAGTTCAGAATTGGTTAAAAATTGAAATTCGTTGTGCATACCCACAATTTTAATTCTTTTTGAAAAATTTCCTGTTTGTATCCAGAATTTTAATTCTTTTCGAAAATTCTTAATTTTAACCAACTTTAAGAATTAGATTTTTGTGGGTAAAATTCCCCGTTTTAATTTATAATTTAAGCTTTTTCGAAAATACCTCGTTTCAACGCAGAATAATAATTTTGTTGAAAAATACAATTTTACATTAAGAATTGTTATTCTCCTGAGTGAATTTCAATTCCAGCAGAAAATTGGTTAAAAATTAGAAAGTCCTTGTTCAAACCTAGAATTTGAATTATTTAATAAAATTCTTTATTTATACTGAGAAATATATTTTTTTGAAATCCCTGTTCAAATCCAGAATTTTAATTATTTTCGAAAATTCTCCATTTCAACTAAGAATTAGATTTTTTTGTAAAATCCCGTGTTCCCTCCCTAAATTAAATTTTGTTCGAAAATACCTCGTTTCTACCCAGAATTAAAATTTTGTTAAAAAAATTAATTTTTTAATTCAGAATTGTTATTTTCCTAGATAAATTCCAGTTACAACTCAAAATTAATTAAAAATTGAAAATTCTTTCTTCAAATCCGGAATTTTAATACTTTTCGAAAATTCTTTGTTTCAACTAAGAATTAGAATTTTTCTGTAAAATTCCCTGTTCCAATTCATAATATTATTTTTTTATTTAAAAATATTCGGTTTCAAATTAGAATAAGAAATTATTATATAATTAGAAATCATTTAAAACATGTTCTTAAAATTTGTTTATTAACATAAGAAATTTGTTTCAATTTTCGTAGAAAATGTTTTTATTCTTCTAAACACCGTCAAAATTCTTAAAAATCTGGTACATTTTGCGTTCGAAATCTTCCAAAATCTTTTTCGAATTTTAAATTAATTTCGACTTTTTTTAAATCCTCTAAATATCTGTTCAACTAATCAAATTTAAAAAAAATAAAAGGTGTTGAATTGTTATGTGTACATTGGAATTCAACAATATGAATCACAAATTACATTTTTTTAATAGAGCAATTAAAATTGTAACGTTCAAAGTCTATTTTTTATGTTTAGTTTTGAATATTTAATTTATGATTACTGATTTTAAATAAACAGCCAGGTATTTCTAAATATTGAGTATCTACTCTTTTTATCAATTAAAAAATTTCAAATTGCATGGTTTATAATATGTAATATTTTAGAGTGATATTATATACAATTCAAATTTTTAAAAATCATAAATTTTATTATATTCACAGTTGATCAACTAAAAATGTTTTTTAATAAAAATCTTCGATTTTAAATGCTTCTAATTTTAATTGTTCAAGTTTTTTAAACTACATTTACAATTTATACATTGACATGTTCGCTTAAAAATCTAAAATGGAAAATTTTCAAGGTGAAAAAAGGTAAAAAACGGTTAAAATTTAAGTTGAAAGGACTTTTTTTAATTAAAAATGTGTAAAATTCCCGCTAAAAAAATGAATAATTGCTACTAAGCAATATAATATGAAATATAATAATATAAACATAAAAATCCCTAAATGAGTGTATACAATTTATTTATCATATATAGTAGGTCTTTTTTAATTCATTAATAAATCATTGTTTATGAAAAAATGTTATCGTAACTAATGTTGAGTACATTTTTAATACTTTTTGAGTCCATCTGCAACAAAAAAGTAATTATAATTGATTAAAAATGGGATCTTTTATCAATAAACAAATATTTTTTTATAATTGTTTGTAACAATATCTTCTCGTAAATACTTTCTCTCAATTAATTTCCATACTTACTTCTATTTCCTCGCAGGTCTTAAAAATAACGTCTCATTAGAATTTGTTATCACGCTTGGACATCTAGTGCTTATCTTATACAAGCACTGGCTCTATTGAGTCTTGTGCGAATGGGTGTTTATTTAGAAACAAAAGTGGAAAAAGTTCTAAGCTCATGCATGAACTCTGTAATTCATTTAATTAAGAAATTCAATAATAAATCATTTTTTGATCCATTAGTTGATGAATTATTTATTTTTTAATTACTTAATTTTAGCGTATTGAAGTATTTGATATATATTACATTTTTGATGAATAAGAATTACTTTTTTTGTCACAAAAGAACTTTATACGGAATTTTTTAAATATGACTGTAGTTCTACTTTCCAAGGTCATATCTCATCACCTATTAGGTCTGATACAATTTTTTCTACTTATGGTAAATTAACTCCACTTTCATTTGTTCTCTTGAAATTTTGTCGTAGGATCCACAGAAAGCGTAATATTTTCCACATCAAAAAATTCTCGGTTTTTAGTCAAAAAAAAGTTTTTAAATCCATTTTCGAAACCTTGAAATTCCGAAAGTAATAGGTCTAAAAGACTTTTTTTAGATGCGCGGAAATTTTTGTAGGCTCAATTTCAACCCCGTAAAACATATTTATATCCCTTGAAATGTAACGACATGTCTGCTCAATAATTTTAACAAAATGGCGGAATTTTCCAAATATTTCTATTCAAAGCCAAAAGAAAACTTTTCAAACCACGACTTTTGGCAAAACACGTTGAAAAATAAATGATTGAATGAAACGTGATTATATAAACGTACGATTTAATCACATTTGTTTGCAAAAACGGTATTTTTCTGGAAATTCAAAGATTACATAAAGTATTATATCAGTTTAAAGAAATTCAAGGATTTAAATTTTGTTCCTTGAAATTGACTGATGAAACGTAAGCTTCTCAGTAAGATAAGCATGACGCGTATAATCAGTAAGATAACGATAGTATATATAATACGAAAAAGCACTAGAATATTCTTTAGTTACAGTGTTAATTAAATTCTTGAACAAGGCATTAATAAGTGTATCGTCTAAACAGAAAAGATGAGAATTTTTTATAAATTCCTCATACACTTATTGGTTCTATTCAATTCTATCAGTAAATATAATCATACAATATATTTATAGTTTTAGTTACATATTTTTTAGCTATACGAAAGTCAGAATTTTGATTAATTTGAACTTCATTTAAACCCAATTGTTATTTTTTCCAAATATTATCAGAGTTTGTCGGAACTAAGCACAAATTCAACCTAAATTTATTCCGAGATAATTCAGAATGTGTGCATGCAATCAAAAATTAAATTAGAAAAGTGCCTCTATGGATGAAGAGCTTTACGAATATCAAACACACAAAGTAGTCTTGACTAAATTGGCACTCAAAAAATGTTCCCTCTTGTCATAAGGATGCTTCTTGACACAAATGAAATTTCTTTCGTATTTAAGGTTAAAATAAATTTTATTTGTCTCAAAAAGAATCTTTTTGATGAAAAAATGATCTTTTTGGGACAACCTTCATCCAGCTTTGTTGCCAAATAATTCGGTTTGTGTAGAAAGTCATTCTACTAGTTTAAAAGAAAACAGGCAATAGGATACTGCATTTGATTCAAGACAACATTTTTCTGAATAAGAAGCATAAATTTGCCATAGATCTATCTCAATCATACAACAAAATTTCCAATGGAGGAGAGAGAGGGTGTTGATTGTACTTCAAATACAAAAGAAGGCATTTTGTTTAGAATACGTGAGCGTGCGAAAACGTGACAAAAACAAATTTTAAATCAGCAAACCGAAAAACATACGTGTAACAATTTTAGACAGACTTTTTTTTACCGTTGTGACCCGCTATACGGGACTCGCCATTTTGGGTGCGGATTCAATATTAGCAATATGAAAAGCCTTAAAATAATATGAAAGAAAAAATTGCTCTGATCAAGATAAGGCATTCCTTAAGGAATTAAAGTAGCACTTTAAATCGCGTTTTTTCAGAATCATCAAGCTCTATTTGATCAAGATTTATCTTACATTAAAAGAAAAGTTTATCCCTCTGGGTCATTCCTATCAACATTTCTACGATTTTGTGATTACAAATGAATACTCTGTTTTTGTTGCAGAATTGAGTTTACAGTTAGACTGTTCACCTGATGACGAACCTATTCCTATTCTTCCTCGTTCCAGCACTTCCAATTCTTCTGTCACAAATAATTCTCTTGCCAGAAATCTCTCTCCTGCTGAAACTTATTCTCGTGGTAGATCGCTTTCTCCCGCCGAACCTTTTCATCGTCATCGATCTAGGTCTGGTCGTGGAGCGTATCGTTCTTCTCTCATACTAGGATTTGATCCTAAAGAACTTAGTGCTATTCGACTTATTCCGAAATCGAGTCCACAACAGGTATTCGAAATTCACACATACAATTTTCCTGCAGACAAATCAATTTTTCTAAGAACACGAGGCAACGCCCTTCTACCTATACCGTCAGGAGAGCGTATTGTTTTAACAAAATCCACTGGTGACGTCGTGGCAACATTTGAGAATAATAATACAATTCTTCGCGGAATATATAAAAGAGATGTTAGTATGCGGATAAGACGGGTCAAAATAAATATGGATAGTGGCTCGGTTGTCGAATTAAACCAAGATGAAGACAAGGAATCTCCTATAGGATATCACCCAATCTTAAGGAATTATAGAGCGGAACATGTAAACAGCATGTAAAGCAAAATCATCCATATAATAATCCGAATTAAGGAAATAAAAAGCCAAATATGATTCTGTTTGTGATGTTATTTCAACTTCAGTCCTACAAACTACTTGTAATTACAGTAAAAAATCCATGAAAAAATTTATCAGCGTCTAATGGCAACATTTGGCAACAATAAAGGTTTTCATATTAAAATAAGCCCACTGTCTTTCATTTAACTATTTTATGTTTCAAACGCTTTTAACGACAATTACCCTTAACTGGCTCAAAGTGGCTTCTAAGGGGTTATTGGGGTCGCCGATCACGAATCTAGGGTCATTACGTTCAGAATTAAAAATGGCGGATCTAAATCAACCTTCGCGTTTTCAGTAATTTGAGTTAGCCTGATTTACTTGAAAATTATTATTTTGCTGTTTTTGGTGTCACCAAATATGAATTTAGAGTCAGAATATGAGAAT
This sequence comes from Belonocnema kinseyi, assembly GCF_010883055.1. NCBI lineage: Eukaryota > Metazoa > Arthropoda > Insecta > Hymenoptera > Cynipidae > Belonocnema > Belonocnema kinseyi. The sequence continues at coordinate 151,621,174 of NC_046657.1, forward strand.
TCAAAATGGCAGATTCAATATGGCCCATATTGTCCCACTTTTTAGTTTGAAATGACCCGCAATAGTATGGTCAACTTGGAAATGATTACCCGAGGATTGTCATTGACGCTGATCATGAACCTACATTCAAAATTTAGAAATTCGATATGGTGGATACAATATGGCAGCTGTGATTGACGGAGGAGATTCTCATTGACTGTGACCAGAGGGTCAGAAAACGTAATGTGCCTATTAATGAACAGTTGAAAGACAATCATCAGCGCCTTAATTCCAATTATTTATCTTTCAATGGAATGAGTGAATATTCGCTCTGCATTTTGGCACACTGGGAGCAAGGGAAAATCGTTTGTTCAGCTTCTTTTGAGTTCTGTTTTTTTTTCTGTAGTCGAAGATTGGAATATGTTCGAATTTATTCTTCGCCCATTTGTAGAGATCTTGTGATGTCAAAATTGCTCAATCCGCTAATTTAGCTTAAAGAACAAGTACTCTTGGCTTTATTTTGAAAGTGGCACGCATACAATCACATGCCCCTCTGCCATTGGCGGCAGCTTTAAAGGGATAAAATTACATTATTCACCCAGTATGTCGAAATCTTGTTTATGATTCATCAAACTCATCATTTGGAAAGGATTTTGAAAGTGTTTTTTGGTGCCATCAGTCATATTAATAATTGCATACACACAATTGGATCTCTAATGGAAAACTGCAGGATAGACTGTGCAATGATCATTATTCAAATGAAAGACTTACGTAGCATTTTATACCACGTACTTCAAGTTCTCCGAGAAATCGAAATAAACTAATACTCACCTTCCTTCAGATGAGTTTTACGTTTCATTACATGTTCTGATGGCTTCTTTGCGATGAAGTAATGGGACAGTAATCTTTTAGACTAACACACAGTTCGCCAACGAAATTCTCTGCAGAAAAACCTTTCTTTTTAGATTGCACCTATCAGTGGAGCGATCAAGAAATAAATCACATTAACTGATGATTGGTCACTACGTAGAGAAACAAGAGTTCTAAAGATTAGTCACCAGGATTGACAAACGACAAAGAAACGATACATGAACATCAAACAATTAAAGATCGTAAGAAAACCAACTTATGATACAAAACTGGCACACGAACGCCAGTGAACAAGGGTGTACAAGCGTTTTTACAAGTCACTTGTTTTTCATTTGTTTATTTACACAGTTTCATTACAAAAAATGAAGAACCAGTGATTTCTGAAAATACAAGAACTGCGTTATTACACCTAACCGTTCAATTGAAAAGAAAATTAAAACTGCTAAATGATAAGTTACTCGCTTCGAAAGAAACCAGAGGTCTCTTCATCAGCTGCGACACGATCGTCATGAACTTGGAAAGAATGTTTCTTTATTGCTTTTGGTTGCCCTAGTGGACCGAAGGAACCGTAACGAGCCTCTACAAAATACCCTTAAAGACACCACTGAGCCACCCTTCGGTTCCTTATTTTAAAAGTCAAAAAAACAGCAAGATCAACTTGTAAATCGTTAAAATTCGGATTCCACGTTAAAATTTCCATTAAAAACTCACGGAGTAATCAAAATACATTTGTTTGCAGCGTTAAAAATTTCTTTAAATGTCATAAACTTCTGGACACTTCTAATAACGCTTATTAACTGCTACTAAAAAAAGATGCGCTTGAGAACGCCTTCGTCCCATTTAAATGACAAGTATTTTATTGAAAAAATTTTCAAAGCTGTAAAAACAACAGAAATCTTAAAGTTGCCAACGGAACGCTTACTGCTACTAAAAGAAGATGCACTTGAAGACGCCTTCAGCCCATATAAATGATAGGTATTTTATTTATTAGACTTTTTAACGCTGCAAGAAGAAGGATTGTGATTCCTTCGTGGGCTTCTAATGCAAATTTTAACGTAGGCTCCGAGTTTCAATAATTTAAATGTTGATCTCGCTGTTTTTTTTTGCTTAGTTTTTTTAAGAAGGAACTGAAGGTGGACTCAGTGGGGTCTTTAAGGGTACTCTGCAGAGCCTCCTTTCGGTTCATTTGGTCCTCCAGGGTGTAACTTGTTGTTCCGTGATGAATGGAAACGAACGTCGGATAATTCAAGGACAAATGGTAACCAACATTCTGACCTCATATGCGTAATCAGAAACTACAAAAACATGCAAGTAATAATTTTCAAGTCGATCAGGTTGCTCTGAATTACTCAAAACTTGCTGGTTGGCTTACATCCGCCATATTGGGTCCACCATTTTTAATTCTCATATTCTGACTCCAGATTCGTAATCGGCGATACAAAAAACACCCAAGTAATTATTTTCAATCCGATCAGGATAATTTAAATTACTCAAAATATGAAGGTTAGCATACATCCGATGAAGACGTCTTATTACTATTACTTCCGTTTTCTTTTTATAAAATGAAGCCTCAACAAAAACAGAATATTAAAAAAATCAAATTTTCAACTAAACAAGATAAGTATTCAGACGAAAATGGAATGTTTAAATTTTCAGTTTCACTATTTAATTTTAAATTAATAAAAAGGAATTTTCGACAGAATAGTATAATGTTCCACCAAATAAATGAATTTTTCACTGAATTGATGAGTCCTTAACCCTAAAAATATATTTTTTAGATTATAATGATTCTTAATCAAACAGTTGTATTTTTAACCGGAAAGAAAAATTTTCTACCCAAGGTGTTTCAAGAAATAATAAATTCAGAAATGAAAATCTTTTAGTTTATTTCTTTTTGTGTTCAATTTGTTTGATATATCTTAAATTTTGATGAAATAATAAAAATCTTTGTGAAACCTTTTATTCTATCCAAAATTTAAAAAAAATATTTGTAATGTTTCTAAATTCTTTATTAAATGTTCGGGAATTCATTTCAATTCAGTCAAATCTTTGAAAAATATTTGGGAATCTTTGTAAAATATTTAAAATATTTGGCAACATTCGTGAAATTATTTAAATCTTTGTGAAATCTTTTAGAAATTATTGAAATCTTTTAAATCTTGGTAAAATGTTTGGGAATTCTTTTAAAATTTTCGCAAAATCTTATAAATATTTTAAAAATATTGAGTAATATTTGTGAAATCATTTAAATTTTTCAGAAATCATTCAAGTATTTGCGAATTCTTCTTAATCCATCTGAACTCTTTGTGAAATCATTAGGAAATCATTTAAATCTTTCATCAATATTTAAAATCTATGGAAAATCTTTAAGAAATTCTTTAAGAATTCTTTGCAAAATCCTTTAAGGCCGTTAAGGGATCGTCCATAAATTACGTAACGCGTTTTTCTTTTGTTTGAATAAAGACGAGCATGAAATTGATGTGAAGTTGAGAAAGACACAACGATATAAACAAAAGAAAAAAGTGTTACGTAATATATGGACGATCCCTAAACGAGTAGGTCACGTAACCAGATTCCTACCTTACCGCCACTTGTTTTAGTTCCCAACTTATTTTCACACGAATCACCACATCGAGTTGAAAATTTGGAATAATAAATAAGAAGCACTATGAATGGTGGGTCTGGTCCTAAATCTAAATAATTATGAAAAAAGCAAAAAAAAATATATGCAACAAAAAGTTTTTTTTCATTTGGGAAATAAAAAAGGTGGCGGTAAGGTAGGAATCTGGTCACGTGACCCACTCATCACATGGCCTTAAATCTATCCGAAATGTTAAAAAAATGATTGAAATATTTTTCAAATCTTTCAACTCTATCTGAAATATTCGAAATGATTTTAATAACGTAAAAACATTTGGGAAACTATTGTAGTCTGTATAAAATATTTGTAAATTCTTGCACAACCCCAAGGAACTACTCTAGTCACATTTAATGAACCAAGTCCAAGCTGCAAGTTGCGTGTCAATTGAAATTTATCATTGTAATCACAATCAGCGACCTAACAAAGCCCAGTATAAGGTTTATTATGCTTAAAAATATTCTAGAACTAAAATTTATTTTCCCCAGAAACTAATATATTAGTCAAAACATTTGAATTATTTAAAAAATTGATGGATCATATGGGCAAGCGGATACTTTTTCTATTTAAACGTAAGAAGAAATCAAAATTTTAATGAAATAAGCTCTATAAAATTATAAATAGAATCAAAGAATAACAGATGGTGTCAAATTCAGAGCTAGTTAAAAATATTTTTATAAAAGCTTATTCAATACTTCATTACAAGTAACTTCATTACAGTACCAAGGAGGCACTGGAATATTAATTTCGAACATTCTCATATGCCTTGAAATCCTTAATCCTATATTAAAAATTATTTTAAATACTTTGATGTATTTTCGTAGAATTTTCAATAGTTTTTTAATATTTCAAATCAGCCATTACAGTAGACCCTGTATCCATTTTTACATACACACCCGATTTCTCTAAAAAGTAAAAAATTATATAAAATATATCAGTTTTAACCAATTTTATTAATTAAACTGTTCATCGTGAAATTAAATGATAAAATGTAAATATCTCAGAAGGACAAACGTGCCGCTTTTATTCCATAAGAAAACGAGTGTATATAAACCAAAACGGCAGTATAATATTCCTTAGTTAAAGTGTTAATCAAATTCTTGAATCGTACATTAATACGTTTATCGTCTAAATAAAAAATATGGGGATCTTCTGTTTATTCGTCATATCCTTGGTAGTTAAGACATTTACAAAATTCCAAAAAATACACCAAAATGAAAATTTTAGGCCAAATAACGGACGTTATGAAAAAAAGGCAAGAGAAGAAAACGTTTGAATTCTAAATGCCCTACAAGATTATTATAGCAACTTTTTGAATTTTGTTGAAAACATAAAAAATTCTAATTTCGACAGCATACAAAATAAAGAAAAATCCAAAAATTACATTTTTTCATGCAAAAATTTCACAGTATTTCAAAGATTCTCAAATATATGAATGCCTTTTCCA
>NC_046657.1:151626207-151630822 GCF_010883055.1 Belonocnema kinseyi
GAAAATGTTAAACATTAATTTCTTAACAATTTTTAACAAGTAAACGATAACATATTTATCTCGCTATTCGCGCTCGATAATAAATTTACATCGCGCTACGCGCTCAGTATTTGTACATGAACTTTTCAAAACTAAAGGTGAAAGCATAAACCATAGTAATTTGGTGATTATGAATTCTCTTTTGTTAAAGCTCCTTTGACTCTAGCGAACACATTCTCATCACGTATCTCATGCTTCGCACTCGAGTTTATCCCTAAAATTGTATATTATTACCATAAATGTATATTATTATAATTCATAACTTTAAGATTAAAACAGACGTACTTTCATTGTCCCGTTTAAACCAAAATGCGAATTCTTTAAAAAAATATGGTTGTTGAAAATTTTATTGCAACTTTTATCGCTTTTCGATAAACTGAATTTGCTTATTTCCGATGTTTTTTTATGATTTAAACTTTACACACAAGGTTTACTGACCAGCCTCACAGATTTTTAACTTCTAAATGATGTGTGTGTGATTATATATATATATATATTCGGTTCGGTTTTCATTCCTCTAGAATCAAACCAAAGGGCCTACGACAAAGTCAACGAACGCGTCCTCGGGTTGCGGATAGAGGGTCCCTGTACCAAGGGTTTCTGCTGAATATGGTTACAAAAATAAATAGGCAGTCGCATACAATTGTCCAGGGGTGGTCCCGAAGGAATTAACGCCCAAGCGGAGATGTGAGAAACGTGCCGAAAGCTGAATGGCACCTGGGTGAGGTGTCTAGAACGGGGACTCTGGGATAGCGGGCGGCCTCTCAGAGCACGCAGCCTTATCCTTGCATGCGGGGCTCTACAAGAATGGACGAACCCTAGCTTCTCGTGGAAACAACAATGACAACATCAAACATAGTTGTAGTAAGTGCGGTTCAAAAGAACAGAACGCGCAGGGCTCCCGAAAATGGGTCGGCCAACCAGGCCGACCAATCTAGAGCTGGGGGAGCCAATGAAAATGGATTCAATGCGATGGATCGGCGGAATCTCGAGACCTTGAGGTGGACGGAGCGACTGAATCACGACTTGCTAGAGTGCTACGATGCGAGTGTGGCCCCTGAACGGGGTTACATGGCACGGGTACATGCTCTGTGGTGCGAGAAACACCCGGATCTATCGCACTTTTCACAGCAAAGTTTGCGAAACCATGCTGAACTACTCCGAAAAAGGGGCTATTTAAGCGGAACGCCTACTCTACCACAGCTAGAACAAGCCGGCAACAGAGAAAGGGAGGCGACACTAAGACCAACCGCGGGCAGGCATCCAGTAGAGGAAGAGCGATGCTTTATGAACCGGAGAAACATCAACACCAAGGTTTTTCTCAAGCCTAATGATCTGGCTGAAACAGATGACGAGCTTCGTCTACATTTTTCCGGAGAATCCGACCTCTGGGCTATCAATTATTGTGTGTATAATGCAGCGAGAGCTTTGGCTGATGCGAACCATAAAACAAAACGAACGGTTGATCATAAGACCAAAAGACGAATGCATCAACTTGTCATAAAGATAGGCTGGGCAAGACAGTACGCATATTTTTGGGAGAATACGGATACTATCTGACGCTAAGAGAAGTCTAGAGCGGAGGGAGAGGTGGGTCAGAGAAAATCAACAAATTCTCTCTGACCGAATCTCGACTCTTCCAAGACCCTCTAGTTACTGTCGAACACTCACCCAAACCAGAGAAGGTCGAAGTATTTTGGAGAGAAGTCTACAAAGTGCAGCATAGACTGGACAAAGACTCTAAAAATATAAATAGCTTCGAGAAGCTATGTCATGCCCTCATAACATCTGACAAAGAATGCCCAGCTATCAATACATAGGAAGTGAAAAAATATTGAGAGGGATGAAGAACTATTAAGCACCGGGACCAGATTGTATCAAAACCTTCTGGTGGAAGAAGTTTTCTTCAACCCATCAGCAGTTGGCCCGTATTTTCACCTCATATTTTAAGTCGGAAGAGCCGATACCGGAATGGTTGGTGAAAGGGCGCACAATACTCCTGCCGAAACTAGGCAACTTAGCTGACCCGAAGAATTACAGGCAAATCACTTGTCTGAACACGCTTTATAAGATATTCACAGCTATCCTAAATGATAGGATTGTTCGGGCAATTGAACCTGTGTGACAAGAAATGTATGAACAACGAGGCTCAAAGAAAGGCGTAGCCGGATGTCGGGAGAACCTGCTCATCGATAGATGTGTCTGCAAAGATGCAGCATTCTACCAGCGTGACCTATCGATGGCCTGGATTGATTATCGGAAAGCTTTCGATTCTACATCCCATAGACTTATGATCTGTCTTTTGGAAACTTTAAAGGTTCATCCGCAAATAGTTAGGTGCATAGGGAGATTGATGCCGCTTTGGAAAACCAAATTTAATATCTCATCTGGAAAAAATCGTGTGACAACTAACAAGGACACCTTCCAGAGAGGTGTCTTTCAGGGCGACATCATGAGCCCACTCCTCTTTTGCCTAACATTATTGCCACTATCTCTAGCACTTCGCCATTCCGACGAGTACTTGTGCGGCAAACCTGCAGATCGAAAGTACGAAGTCACTCATGTATTTTACACGGACGATCTTAAGATCTGTGCTAAAAACAAAGGGCAACTACATATAGCTCTAGGGATTGTCAAACGATATACTAAGGAAACTGGAATAGAATTTGGGCTAGAAAAATGTGGCAAGGTTTATGTGAAGCGAGGCAAACTGCATGGCATCCCTGAAGATCCTGAGCTCGTTGATAGGAGCGCTATACGACACCTTCGCGCTGGAGAGAGTTATACGTACCTGGGCGTGCCACAGAGCCGCATTCAGGATGTGACATCTATACAGGATACACTCCGAAGCAGATACAAACGTCTCATCCGGCATATTTGATCTTCTGAACTGTCGGCGAGGAACAAAGTATCTGCAACGAGCATGCTTGCCATCCCGGTAGAACTCTATTCATTTGGAGTAGTTTCATGAACGAAGAATAAGCTCAGATCCCTTGATATCGGGATAAGAAAGGTTATCCACATGAAAAAAAGCATGCATCTTACGTCTTCCGTTCCGCGACTGTACATCTAACGCCTTCGAGGTGGTTGCTCCTCGATAAGATGATGCACGGTATCTTCCACAGAAATGTGAAGGATCAGTCAATGTCTTGTGAGCTAACGTTTGCTTTCCTTAAAACGCCCAAATTAAAGTCTGGTACATAGGTTTTTATTTTTGCATACCAAGACGGTGTCATTTCCACCTTAACATACCATCGCCACATTTTGAGCCAAGACATTCTTGATGATAGCTGCAGAGCGTGCCCTGAACATCCCGAGCATTTAGCTCCCACACTATCTAGTTGTTTAACTCACGCGGGAACGACCTACATTCAAAGGCACAATATGGCACTAAGTGTGCTCTATTACCATCTCTGTCACTCTTACGGCATTAACCTTAATATTGCTTGTTTAAATGCTCCTCGGGAAATCGAGTCAATTGTCGAGAATGGGAAGTGCCGCATGTACTGGAACTTTATATTCTCGACAGTTGTTACTGTTGCTCACTCGAGGCCTGACATGGATCTTCTTGACTTCGAGAAGCGAACCATGCGGTTGTGTTTTAAGGATAATTTTTTTTCTATTGAAACAAAATGCACCAAATATTTTGAGTGGATAAATGAGTCGAATTAAAGATTTTTCGTAAAATATAGAGCTCGCAATTCCATTCGTTCATTTATTTGGACATTTTTTCGAAAAAATAGGTGTCCCAAATTAATAGGGCCACTAAAAAAAACTTCAATTTTTTTGAAAAATAATAAATAATTCGTAAAATAATGAAATTTAAAATATATAATATTAAAATTTTACTTCTTACATGCCATAAATATATACATATGTATGTATAAAAACTAAATATTGTGCGTGAATTCCCAAAGTAATTTACAGTTGTGTTTTTCTTTTAATTTAAATTTTTCCCGAGGATTTTTCACATACATACTTTCCCACATACATTCTTTTTGGGGATTGTCGACGTATTTTTCCTATTTTAAAAGTGTATATTCGCACAATATGTTCGAAATAAATATTTCTCTTATTTTTATTGCGGGAATCCCCGTAAGTAGCGGGAGTTCCCGGGTTTTTCTCGCTTTACTTGGCATGCACATATGTATACTCCTGGTATAAATAGGCTTCCCAATGCATTTTTGGCGAGTTAAATTGTGCTTGTGCGTTAATAATATTCGAGGTAAGAAAACAAATATGTGAAGAGGGAAAGCATTGTCTGCAGAAGAAAAGGCGTCAATTGATGCGTATGAAAAATGTGGGAAATCACAACGTGAAATAGCGAAGCTTATAAACCGATCGAGAAATGTTATTTACCTGTATATAAAGAATAGAAGCAATCAAATAGTGAAGAAGAAACGTGGACCACGGCCAAAGCTCTCAGATCGTGATAAACGAAAAATAGTCGCCGCCGCCTCGCAAACAACTAAGAAGTGCAGAAGAATAAAAAATGATGTGGCTCCTCAAGTGTCCAAAAGTACAGTGCATCGAGTATTGAAGGATTCCCCTAATTTAGTATGTGAAAAAATGCAAA
>NC_046657.1:151630922-151651244 GCF_010883055.1 Belonocnema kinseyi
TGATAATGTAATTTAAGTGAAAACTAATACAGTCAAACCTCTCAATAGGGCGCCTCTCAAGGCTGTAAGAGACGTTTTTCTCCTAAGAGCGCTACCCCCACCAACGCTCTCTGCCCCTCGAGAATTTTGCATGGTCTACATCTGCTTAGGGCGCTCTTTGCTGCATATAATTAATTGCAGCAGTCAACAAGTGTTATACGTCTTATATTTTTTTTTAACTTTTTATCGTTGCAAAAAAACTATTGCGATTATTTCGTGACCTTGCATAGGAAATTTTAACGTAGAATCCGAATTTCAACAATTTAAAAGTTGATTTTGCTGTTTTTTCGAGTTTTTTGAAAAGGAACCGAATAGGGGCCCAATGGGCTCTTTGCAGGTACTTTGTAGAGGCTCCATTCAGTTCCTTCGGTCCGCCAGGGTATACATTAGGGTTTTCAAGAAATACATTGATTTTTAATCCATCCTCAACCTCTCCTTTTCCAGCGCCCCAAATATGTCCCAATAATGAAGAAAACCATTTTTACGCATCATTGTTAATTTTCAGCAATGTCAGGCCTCTTTCTTCATGAAAATAATTACTAGTGGACAATTTGAATACCTTCTATGACTTTTTAAACCATGTTTAATTATTTAAATTAAGGTTACTCATTTAAGCAATTATTTCTTGTCCAGTTTTTTAAATAATTGTATTTCCTGAATTAAATATAATCATTGGTCATTGTTTGGAGTAGTAAATTTGTTGAAAAACATTATGTAATAATGTTAACAATAAATCATGGTTTATTTTTTAAATTTCTTAAAATTAAGTTAGAGATATCCCCTTTTTTCTCAAACTGGTATCCTATGCTACTTTTTGTAGGAATAATTAGATATTTTTTGTACATTTCTTCTAATGCTTAACAAATTTATATTTGTGTAAATCGTTTTTATTTTCTCAAGCACTTTATTCGATAACTTTAACAAAAATTAATATAAAAAGAATACATACAATTGATTGTATGACTATATATAGTGTAGAGAAATAATACATTAAACATTTTAAATCGTATTTTACGAACTAAACATAATATTGAATGATTTTGAGGATTAATAAATGCTGTTAAAAACCGCATTTTATTGCTTAAACAATTTTTATTCGTCAGCAATCCATTTGCAATTTGAAATTTTTTTTAATTCATTGTGTAAAGCATAACATGAAGTTCTTAGTCGAATTTAGTAATTAAAATCGTTTAATATTATGCATAGTTCATAAACTAGGATTTTAAAAATATTTTTCAAACAAATTTTGCTTTAAAAAATTCAGTTAATTTAAACAATTGAGACTTGGTAGATATGTACTTTCTATACACTATACAGTCAGAAAATTAATTTTATGTATTCAATTTTACATCCTTTTTTAAAAGATTACAAACGAAAGCTGCTGAAGTGAGTAAACAATTTTCAAACATATAGAAATTTATAATTCATTAGAAGAAATGTATGACAATTATGTAATTATTCAACAAGAAGTAGCATAGGATACCATCTTGAGAAAATTAGTGGACATCTCTGTCTCAATTATTATATATTTTGAAAATGAACAATAATTAATTATTTAAGTAATTCGTAATAATTTTGAACAAATTTAATGCTCAAAACAACGAAGAACTGTTTACATTTTATTAAAAAAAGACATTTTTTTATTATTTGTCAAAAATAATTGTTTATGCAAGTTGCAGTTTATTAAACAATTACAAATTGTTTTAAAAGTCATGGGCAATATTAAAGTTGTCGAGAAGTAATTTTTTTACGAAAAAACATCAGAAAATTTTCTAAAAATTGACAGTAATACATAAAAATATATCTTTTCGATTCTTGGATCATCTTTCATGCGCTAGGGCAGAGAAGGGGGAGTATAAGAGTGGGTTTCAAATACAAATTATTGAAGTGGTCTTATTCCGTAGACACTCCTCTTTAATCCCTTAATATTTGAATTTCGAAAAAAATTACGGATTTTGTTTCTTCGAAAAGTTAAGATTGCCTGAAAATAAAAAAAAATCGCTTATGAAACAAAACCAAGAGTTGATCATGAGACCAACAGACGAATGCATCAAATTGCCATTAAGATAGGCTGGGCAAGACAGTACGCGTCCCCCATTCAGGGTGTGACTGACTACATAAAATCTGGCAGGAATTTCACCGCCAAAGTTCGAAAGTTCGCGCGAACTCCAGACCTGTTATCACATACTTAACAAGCCAAAGCTGCTGACCATCAAGCAGCATATTGTTGAGAGAATACGGATACTATCTGACGCTAAGAGAAGTCTAGAGCGAAGGGAGAGTTGGGTCAGAGAAAATCAACAGTTTCTCTTTGAACCATCTCGACTGTTTCAAGACCCGCCAGCTACTGTCGACCACGCGCCCGAACTTGAAAAGGTCAAAGTATTTTGGAGAGAAGTCTGCGAAGTGCAGCATAGACTGGACGAAGACTCCGACAATATAAATAGCTTACAATAGCTATTTGTTGTCCTCGTAATACCTGATGAAGAATGCCCACCCTTCACCACCGAGGAGGTGATAAAAGTATTAAAAGGTATGAAGAACTATTTCTGACCGGAACCAGATTGTATCAAAACATTCTGGTGGAAAAAGTTTCCTTCAACCCATCAGCATTTGGCCAGTATTTTCACCTCATATTTAAAGTCAGAAGAGCCGATTCCGGAGTGGTTGGTGGAAGGGCGCATACTACTTCTGCCGAAAATAGGCAACTTAACTGACCCGAAGAATTACAGGCCAATCACTAGTCTGAACACACTGTATAAGATATTCACAGCTATCCTAAATGGTAGAATTGTTCAGGAAATTGAACTTGTGTGGCAAGAATTGTACGAACAACGAGGCTCAAAGGAAGGCGTAGCTGGATGTCGAGAGAACCTCCTCATTGATAGATGTGTCTGCAAAAATGCAGCATTTTATCAGCGTGACCTATCTATGGCCTAGATTGATTATCGGAAAGCTTTCGACTCGACCTCTCATAGACTTTTCATCTGTCTTTTGGAAAGCTTAAAGGTTAATCCGCAAATCGTTAGATGCATGGAAAGATTGATGCCGCTTTGGAATACCAGATTTAATATCTTATCTGAAAAAAATCGTGTGAAAACTCACAAGGTCACCTTTCAGAGAGGTGTATTTTAGGGCGACACCATGAGCCCACTCCTCTTCTGCCTAACATTATTGTCATTATCTCTATCACTGCGCCATTCCGACGGGGACTTGTGCGGCAGACCTGCAGATCGAAAGTAGAAGGTCACTCATGTATTTTACGTGGACGATCTTAACATCTATGCTAGAAACAAAGAGCAACTACATCTAGCTCTAGGGATTGTCGATCCGTATACTAAGGAAATTGGAATAGAATTTGAGTTAGAAAAATGCGCCAAGGTTTATTTGAAGCGAGGAAAACTTAATGGCATCCCTGAAGATCCTGAGCTCGTTGACAGAAGCGCTATACGACACCTTTTCACTGGAGAGACTTATATATACCTAGGCGTGCCACAGAGCTGCATTCAGGATGGGACATCTATAAAGGATACACTCTGAAGCAGATACAAACGTCTCATCCGTCAGATTTAGTCTTCCGAACTGTCAGCGAGGAACAAAATATGTGCAAGAAAGATGCTTGCCGTCCCAATAGTACTCTATTCATTTGGAGTAGTTCCATGGACGAAGAACGAGCTTAGATCCCTTGATATCGGGACAAGAAAGGTTATGCACATGAACGAAAGTATGCATCTTAAGTCTTCTGTTCCGCGACTGTACATCTTACGCCGTCAAGGTAGTCGCGGAATATTGAGTCTTGAATGTCTTCACAACAGGATTATTTTGGGTACAGCACATAGAGTCGCTAATGGAAGAGACCCTCAAAATGGTCAGGAATCACGAAGATGTGGACAAAGGAGCGTTTTTGTACAAAGCGGCGGAGAAGGCTGCTGAAACACTCGGACTTAACTTCAGTATTAGGAGTGAGCAAAATCCATAAGATCTTATCTATCTCGATGACTCACACCTGTAAGCCCGGATTAATAAAGCACAAGAGAAAAACTTTCGTGAACAGCTCCTGGATAAGAGGATGCCCGATATCTTCCACAGAAATGTGAGGGATCAGTCAATGTCGTGTGAACTAACGTTTGCTTTCCTTACATCGCCCGGATTCAAGTCTGGTACGAAGGGTTTCATTTTGGCATGCCAAGGCGGTGTCATTTGCACCTTAACATGTCGTAGCCACATTTTGAGCCAAGACATTCCCAATAATAGCTGCAGGGCGTGCCATGCACACCCCGAGCATTTAGCTCACATACTATCTAGTTGTCTAACTCATGCGGGAACATCCTACATTCAAAGGCACGACGCGGCCCTAAGAGTGCTTTGTTACCATCTCTGTCACTCTTACACGTTTAACCTTAATATCGCTCCTCTTAATGCTCCTAGGAAAATCGAGTCAACTGTCGAAAATGGAAAGTGCCGCTTATACTGGAACTTTATATTGAGGCCAGACATGGTTCTTCTTGACTTCGAGAAGCGAACAATGTTCGTTATCAAATTTTCAGCAACAGCTCACAAAAACATCATAGCCAAGAAGAATGAAAAGAAAGAGAGGTATAGAGATCTTATAAGGGATAAGTAAGTCTTTAACTTCCGAGAAACCAATGTAGGAAGATGAAATAAAACAACTTAGTTGTCAGCAACGCTCTCGGACAAGTTTTATTTAAGTTTCAAAAAGTAAAAGAAAAAATCCCAACATTTCAGAAATTCACTATTTCCATCATCAGGGGAGAACCGATAAATTATGTATAGTCTAGAATAGTAAATGTCGAATATGTAAAAAAGTTAAAGTAGTATAATAATCTTAGTAACTAAACGATAGAAAGTACTTACAGATTCGTTTCGTAAAGACATCATTTTTTTGGAGTCAGTCAAAAATAGTTGTAATTTGGTCAGTTATTATTAATATGTGTATGTGAACAGGAAATTTCATAATTAAAATTAATCTTATGTAAAGTTAAAATAGTGATATTTTCTCATTTTTTTCTTTAGGATGAGATTGAAATAATACGTTAAGAGAGTAACCCTATAAAAGGAGCCTTTGCTGAAGTGGTTTTTATTAAAAAAGAACTAGATAATTGCACTAACAAAATCACCGATTTAGACTACCTTAACGAATCGTACAATTCTATCCTTTAATTCTTTCATTAGGAATAATTATATACATTTTTTATTCTTTTTTTTGTTCTTTCATAACACTATTAACAACAATACCCAAAAATATAAAAATTAAAAATTTTTAATTCTGAAATAGAATTTATCTTGCTAGTTCCTACATTCTTAATACTTCCATCCCACTATTTATATTCTTTTATAATTGGCGCCTTTTCTTCCGATTTACGGTATGAAGGGTCAGTTTCCTTAATGACATTCACTTTTGGAGTCATCTTTATGGCAGCAGGATGCTTTTCTATCCTGCTTTCATAACAAAATATAAACAGTTATTTTAAACTTTTTAACATAATTTATTACTTTTGTAAACTAGTCTCAGTGACATTTTACATTTAATGAACAATTTAGAAAAAAGAAAGAAAAAAGATATTCCTAACAATATTTAAATTTCTTGTGTGAAATGAAAAATGGGACAAACCTAAAGTCTGTCAACAAAGTTTTTGATTACTGCAATTTAGTTTTTAAAGGGATGAACAAAATGGAAATTTAAAATTCTACCTGAATATGTACTTTTTCTATACCAATTGGTAATAATATTACCATCCGAAACCTTAATTACTTCTGTGTCCAAAAAAACTGATTCTATTATCCTGTTCCATTTCATGAGAAAATTGAAGTTTTGGATGAAAATTGTTAAAAGTATCAATGACCATCTGCAACTTTGCTAGAGAAAAACACAATGAGGTATCGTCGACAAACTGAAAATAAAAGGGCAAAACAAGATCTAATTTCCCAAATCAAAAATCTCCAAATCTTCCATCACTATTTCTGCTAAAATCCGTGAAATCACTAAACCTATGGGAGTACAAGACCTCTTTCTATAAAACGATCCATCAAATTTAAAATAAGTTGACTCCATAATAAAAATTATCCCTTGAATAAAATCGTTTTGACATAATCGAGTACGAGTTTTTAAAATATCCCATCTATTTCAAATTGCCTGTTTAACTAATTCAAGGGGCATACTCGGAAACATTGCAATAACATCCAAAGAAATCATTATATGGGCATCCGGAACCGTTTTTCGGATAATACATTTTGAAACTCCTAGTCTTTGATAATAAAATTGATATTCTGTTCTAAAAATTTTATGAGAATATTAATAGTTGAAATAACTATTCTTAAGGGATAGCCATGTTTGTGAATTTTTCTCAAACCATAACATCTTACAAGAATTGTGTCTTCAGTGTTAATATCAGTCCATAATATATCCTTTCCCAGAAGTGCTTTATGTTTCCAATTGTCAAGCTACTTAAAAGTGTCTCTTTTTAATTTTTTTAGCGGATTTTCATGTAATAATTCAAAATTATCATGATCAGAAAGCAAATTCACTATATCCCTAATATAATCCGATTTTTTCATGCAAACGTTAATACTGCCTTTATCAGCATTCATGCAAAATGTATCAGGTTTGTTTCTAAGAAACTCTTTTGCAATTACATTACTGCTTAAAGATCTTTGATTAAGGAGAATCTGATGCTTTAAAAGATCAATAATTTCATCTTGTTGTTAACAAACTTCTGATTCACTTCTAATTCTGGACATTTTTCACTTAAAAAAATTAACGTAATTTGAAACATTTTTGATAAATAAATTTCGTAGTGGGAATTTAAAATTGTTTGAAGTGTCTTCAAATTTTCTATCATTAAAATTACTGCGAAAAGAAAAATGTCGAAATATTTTATTCTATAAAAAATTTTTTTTAGGTAAAACATCATTTCTTCTACATTCAATCAAAAACCTTTTTTGAAGAATACTGCCTCTTAATTTTTATTGATATCACACCATAATTTAACCTTTCTGAAAAACTCAGGACCATGTTTAACTCTTATCTGATAATAAAACACAATATTATAGAAATGACCTCCTGTCCAAGTCAGCTAAATTAAAATTTAAGAAATTTAAATTAGGTTAAAATCCTATTTAACGTCCAATAATGAAATTGATAAAAAATCATATCAAGCAAAACAAGAATCCAACGACCAAATGTGGACCACAACGAAAAAACAAAAACAAAAATTCTACTGTAATCTGAGAAAAATTTTTAATAAAATTCGGACAAAAATAAGAAAGAGGAAAAAAATGAGAAGGCAGCCAACCACATCCCCTTCCTTCTTTTGACCTTTCTTTCGTCCTTTTCATTTTTATTATCATCAAATTACAATGAAATAAAATTGAAAATAAAAATAAATAAAATTGCATTGCCAAGGTTGCGGTACTCGTACAGTACCTTCATCAAGGACAGAAAAATTTAAAAGGTAGAAATTGACTACTTAATAATATTTTATTTGAATGAAGAAAATAAGAAACAATAGAATATGCTTTTGAAATATAAGATATATAACTAAAAGTTCAGTTGCTTTATTTAAATATGGAAACGTTTTTTTATTGTTGTAAACTGATGCTATGAGTCGCTAATGAATTTTTTTCATAGTTCCTGTAGTAAAATTATTTTTTTCGAGCAAATGATACTGGGACATGAAATGAAGACTTGCGCTTTGCACACGATGATACATTAACTTTTTACTGGAATTGAGAGTAGTTTGCAGGATTTTTACATGAATATGAATTATAAACAGCATTGCATTTTGCTTTTATATTTTCAACAGTTCGTTATTGATATAGATGATTTTGGTTTACATGTTGTTAACATGTACTGCTTTATAATTCCTTAAGATTGGGTGATTTCCTATAGGAGATTCACAGTCTTCCTGTCGGTTTAATTCGACAATCGACCCACTTTTCATATTTATTTTTATCCGCTTTAGCCGCATGTAATCATCTTTTATATATATTCCACGAAGAATTGTATTATTGCGGTCCAATATTGCCACGACATCTCCAGAGGATGTTGTTAAAACAAGTCGCTCATCGATTGGCATGGGCGAAGAGGCATTACGCAATCCTCTCAAACAAATTGGTTTCTCGGTAGGAAAAGTGTATCTGTGAATTTGGAATGACAGGTGTGGCTTCATTTTGGGAATAAGTCGAATAAAACTAAGTTCTTCATAATCAAATCCAAGTATAGAACAAGAACGGTGCTTTCTAGGAAGAGACCTAGACATATCGAGAGGAGGAGGCTCGACAGGGCCAAGAGACGTGTCAAAAGAAAGGTATCTGTCAGAAGAATTAGACGTGCCGGCACGAGAAACACCAGGAATAGGTTCACCATTAGGTAAGCAGTCGAACTCTAAACTTAATTCTGCAAAAAGAAACAGGGTATTAATTTTTACTGAAATTATACAATTCGATGTTGACGTTGACTGTAAATAATTCTCAAATCAATATTTCAAATTCAAATTGAATTGAATTGATTTCAAATTCAAATTGAAAATATAAAAATTCACAAAGGTGAATTGAATATGGTTAATTATGATTGTATAAAGAAAACTAATTTGACTGCAAATTGCAGCACAGTGGATGTAAGACAACAGTAATTTATGTTTGGCAGTCTTAACAACAAAAATATTTTGTTACGCTTAAGATTACAATACCAAATATGTATGTACTTATTTAAGCATAAAATAATTAAGGTGAATTTTTTTAACCAAGATGCGTCTAGAGCAATTATTTATAGATGAGCTGAAGCAACTTTAGTTCTGTAGAAAAAGATGGCAGTGCTATTGAATTAGCCACTAAAATCGGCTGAATTACAAAACAAAATATTCAGATGAAGATTACCACTAAAATCGGCTGAATTACAAAACAAAATATTCAGATGAAGATTACCACTGGCAGAAAAAAATAATTTTCAGCATAAATAAGTAATTTTGAACTAAAACCTCGAATAAAACAAAAATAGTTTAATTTTTAACCAAGAAGATAAATCATCGAGCAGAAAAATTAATTTTTGAAACAGTTTTGTGCAAAATGTGATATCTCGTGCCTCTCTCGAATACGCGAAAAGGCTGATCACTTGCTTACAACACCATGTCCCTTTTTTGCAAGCAACACTTTTTTGCTGTGATTAGAGTTCAACATGCACAAAAATGTAAAATCAGTAGGTAAAAAAGGATAATATTGTAAACGCTTCAGGGATGATGATATCTCGAAAATGGTAAAAAATTACTCTTTTTCCGGCAGATGTCTCGGGCAGTGTATATTAAACACTCGAGGCCTGACCTTGTTCTCTAGCAGTTTTTGAAACAAACTATATACGCGATCAAATTCTTGGCTTCGGCTTAATAGAGTTTGGAAAATGGTTTAATATCAACGGATGGTAAGCCATGGTTGGTAAAATACCATTTTTGCATGTTAAGATTCTCTCTGTGCAAAGATGTCTGATACCAGATTCAGACTAACCCAAATAAAAAAAATTTATCTGTCTTCATCCAAGACATAGCAACGATATAGCGTAGACGTTTTTGCAAGTTTCGCCCCTGGCCACGTGGAAGACTTTGTTTTTAGTCTTAAGTCAACATTTTTCGTCTTGAAGCCCAATTTTATATGCTTGTAGTTATTAAGGCTGACAGGTTACGAATTTTGAATGAGGAAATCAACTACTTGGCCCCAGTCTAGCTACCTGATTCTTGAAAATCGCAGGCCCTGGTGGTGGCTTCCACAGATTGTAGAGGTCAAAGTATAATGGACAAAAAATTCACAAACAAAAGGTTTTATAATTTTGACCCTGGATAATAATGAAGCCCTAAATTGGTAGTAAAACTTTGTTTAGAAAAAATTCTGTTTACTTCTTAAGACTTAAACTTTTTATTTTAAGATGAGTCCACAAAGACTTGTCTTCCAAACCAGACCATAGCGGTCTTGAAGGCGAACTTAAGACGATACAATTTGAACTCAAGATAAAATATTTCGCCAATTTTGTCTTTCCAATTAGAAAAAAAGTTGTCTTGAAAAGGAGTATCGTCCTCTTACCTGTTTTTTTAAACCATTTGAATATCTTTTTACAGGAGTATAATTATTTGGTGGCAATCTTAGGTGAAGTTTGCAGCACACGGATAATTTTCTGTACAAAAAGATTCTTTTTTGAAGCAAGTTAAATAAATTATAACCTTAAATTTAAAAGGGAATATAATTTTGTTTCAAAAAGCATCCTTCTGATACAAAAGGAAAAATCTCCGTGTGCAACTTCAACCTAGACTACTCCGTGCTTTTAAAGTTCTGACAAATTTCATATCAATTGGAATTCTCTTGGAATAATTTAAAATTAAATTCGTACCAATAAAATGGAGGATAACTGCCAAAGAGATTACGAATATATAAAAAAGAATCATATTTTCTATTAAGAAAAAAAAGTATGAATGTATCATTAAAGAATTTGCTTAAAACTGAAACTAAAGAATATTCTAACGCTACTTGAGCTATTTTCGATTGTTGTCTTAATGATTATAATCGTCACATTTGTCTTTCTGAGATATTTACATTTTATCACAGCCAGTTTCAAGGAAGAAAATTTAAATACTCGAATTTTTTTAAATTGCTATAATGATGTATATAATCTTTTGATTTTTACAAAAATGTGGTTTTTAAATATAAAACAAATATTATATATTGTGATTAAAATACGTTTTGCCAAGAGTCATAGTTAAAAAAAGGTTTGAATTGTGTGAAGGTTATTATTTATGTATGATAAGTACAAGTACAAAAAAAAGTATGTATTAAAATATATTTAATATTATCAAATATATAATAAGATGTATAATTAAGAGAGACCAAAAGTTCTGCTGTCCAGAGATTGCGCCACTATCGCCCATTTATTGAAATTTATTTTTGCGCCAAGTGTTCTACCTTATCGAACGCGCTCTTCTTAGTGTATTTGTTAAGTTTAACTTTCTACCTTACCTTTTCCACTAAGCTCATAAATGTTACGTTCATTAATTTGTATATGTGCTTGTGTGATTTCTTTACTGAAGGTATGTATATATCTGTCTAATTTATAACAATATGTATTTTATGTAACTAATTGAAGTATCGCTTGATTTGATAAACCTATTTAGCTATAGCATTAGCTTTCTCAAATGTTTTCACCTATTGAACTCGTAAACTGCAGTTATAACATACACTTATTTAAATTGCTGTCTGTCAATACGTAGTTAAGTTATTTGCACATTTTCTTAATTTTCGAAATTGTGTCTAAATTTATGCACCAGTAGTATACTTAACTCATTATTACAGCTGGAAAGTTCCAGCAGAATTCCAAAATGCATAAATGGATTTGCAGAAGATTAACGCTGTTGGTCGTATGAAGACCTTTCTACCAACAAGGCCCCTGTCTGAGTTTTTTCCAAATGGCCTATATAATCTATCGCAGCTTCGGTCAGTGCAACCTAGATTTAGAGCTAAGATCGTCACTGTCTTGGATGGTGATTTCAAGGTTTTTTTACCGACTAGATTCATAAACTCTTTGATGAGGATTCTAGCACCCTAAATATGATGCAAGAATATGCTGCTCGGGTCGACTATTAATGGGATTCCTTGAAGGTTCATGCTTCAACCTTGAATTCAACATTTAATAAAAAATAAAAAATGTAATGCCTTCGTGAAGTTTTTCATAAATAAATAAATTTAATTTTTAAAATTGCTGCTTCTTCCTTTTTTTCTTTTTTATAGTTAAGTGTTGCACATAATTAATATATTTTTTTCTGTTTAATAACTAATCTAAGTTAGATAATTAAGCTAATAATAAAGTAAGAGTGGAGGGTAAATATAAATAAATAATTGTTTTAAATATGTATTCAAAATAATTCATTTAGATAAAAAAAGGATTCACAATTAGCATGAAATCTTTTAACTTAATATTAATATAAAACTCATAAGTACCCCTTGAAGCATTGCTTACTTAGAAATTGTTGGGATCATCGACAAACCAATTTCGAAGTGTCATTACATTCTTGAAATAGAAATCGTAGTTCCATGTAGAGTACTTTGCTAGCAGTCCATTCAATTCCATGGTAGTTTCGTGTAAGCCATATATATTTTCACTCCTACATTCTCCAGGTGGTAAGATCTAGCTGCGGGCGGCTCAAAGATATGAACTTGAGGGTTGAGCCAGAATTAGAGGATATTAATGCATTTCCCAAGACCGAAAACTTAACAAGTATAAGTGGATGCTTCTCAATATACTTCAGCAGTTGTGTCTTTTTACGATCAGCTGGTAATACATAGGGAACCATCCACTTAACCTTTTGCAATAGAATTCTGAATTCTTTAGGATCTTTTTGTGTAGGTTGAATAATAGCATTCAAGTCTGTGCGTGATCTACTGATTATAAGTTCATATTTAGCATTCACAAGTACCTTTTGGTAATCTTCAGCAAATACTTGAATTTTGCTAAGCGGTATAGTTACATAAAATTATTCAGCTTTATTTGTAATTCTATCATTTAAATCTATATCAAGACAGCCTGAATTCTCAGCAGAATGAAGGCGATTATGAGTTAGAGAATTAATTATGTATGGTAGTGGTATGAATAACACTTTTACATGGATCATTCCCAATATAATTCAGTTCCTAGCGAATTTAATAAGAAAGCAGATGGCATTGTCAAACAGATTTTTTGTTGCAGCAACTATAGTATCATCAGCTTGAACCAGTCTTCCAAATATATTTAATGAACTTTTACATGGAAGAATGCATAAATCCTGATGTTCAACTGCAATTCGAATCGCATTAGTGTTGTTAAATAATGATGAAGCATAGGGTAGATGAGCGTGAACTGCATAGTGTGCTACAGATTCATCATAGCTAATTTAAGTATGAATGCTTAGTATTTCTTCTTCCATGTTTGTGGCAATGACAAACCAACAATATGTAAACTTCTTGTAAAACTCTGAGACCAAGTTTTTTTAGGAAGAGCAAGTTTTGAAATGTTAGTATATTGCCAGCTGATTGAAGATTGATTCTCTTCTGACATGGTGGCTTGCTTATATAACTTCCACCTACCTTACGATTATAAACTATACCCATTACGTTGACTTGACGTGTAATCGGATTGTTATTGTTTCTCCTCAAAAATTGACCAAGTATCCATCCTGATCGACTTTGCGGAGCTGTATGTAATGTATTATCTTAACGGCGATCGAAAGGTAAATTAAGTAGGATGGTACCTTAGCGATCTTATATACTGGTGAAACGATTGCGACGAATTCATGAATTTTATAAACTTTGCGATTATTAATATATGATACAGTTGTAATATTACATTTTGCTATGAGAGCGTTCACTTTGATAATGGCTAATGGTAAGTCCTATTAGCTTCCAAAATACGTAATTTGAATCCCAATAGCTGACCATTACAATTTTTTGGTTCGAAATAAACTTGACGATAGAACTTGATTTTACTACGCAAAGCTTTGTTGTTTGGCTTACTATACATTGTAGTACTCTTAATTTTCAAATTTTGTTTGCACATACTTCTCAATCCCATCACCATTATCCGGTAATGCTATAACAGAAAAGTCTCTATTTTCTAGAGACTTCTGTAAGCACTTCTTAATATCTTCAATTTCAAAACTACCAGGGGTATCGTCACCACCTGATCCCCAATATAAAATGCATTGTTACCTTACACCATGTTAGGAATTGAATTAAATGTAAGTAGTTCAACAAGACCAAGAACATCATTCTTATTCGGTGAAAGTTTTGTTGGTGGAAAATATTCTCCCTCTATGTAAGATGAGTTGCCTGAAATAGTTAGAGTGAACGATTCATCCGTGATAATGCATTTCTTTGTACAGATTCCTTGCAAGCAATTACATTCGCGTATATGGAATATATTTGCTCTTTACTTCAATTTGTCCACATATAAACTTCAAACATAAATGACCACACTCAAATGTATCATAATCTTGATTCCTGACATGATTGTATTTTATGAAGCTACCAGCTTCTAGGTAATTCACCAGTTAAGGTGGTGGTTGTAGTTGAACAAAACTGTTAAAGTATGATATTTTATTACCATTTTTCCTGAATGCTACCTAAGGTGTACCATGACGATCATTATCATCAATGTTGATTTTGGCAGATTTCTTTTTACTACGTCCCCTCAGGGGTCATTCACAAAATACGTGATACGTTTAGAGGCGGGTGGGGATCTGCCGAAGTATCATTATCCATGTTAAGACCAATGGAGAAAGTATCACGCAGGAGGGGGGGGGGGGCAGAAGTTATTGAAAAATGTATCCCGTATTTTGTAAATGGCCCCTGAGAGGTAACACATTTCGCATAAAGACTATACTGAAATAAGGAATTTTTACAGCTTTCGGATAATTATGCAAAACAACATTAGTTAATGCACGATGTGGTACCTTTACTGCAAGTCTTTTGCTTCTCAGATGTACGTTTTTTAGATGTAAGTTTTTTATCTTTAGAAACATGAGCTTAAGGACATGGTTTGATATTCAGGGATAGTCCTTGTCGATAGGGTTTCAGGTATAGCCATTTTCAAAGAGCTATTTTCTCCTTTGTGTTATTATGACGTTCTGTATTTTGGAGTTGATGCTTAGCCACATTGGAATCATTTACAGGTTTTGCAACACCAGCTGCTCCACCGGGAAGAGCTCTAATTGCGCTAAGTTTTGTGAATACTCTAATTATTAGTAAAATACCACCAATTTTTGAGGGTATAGGTAGAATACGAGGTGCTCTTACTTGACTTATACCTCCAGCTTTTTTAATAGCTTTACGAGCACCCTCCCATCAGCTTTGATGGTAACTTGGGCATAATTACCTGGATTTATATAATTTTTAGCAGCATCTACATTCCAGTGGATTTATACCTGGATCAGCTCGTACTAATCGTTTAGTCAACTCAGTATCAGGTCCACAGTACTGATAACCTGGTAGATGCAATTCTAAAGGTAACTTGTTGATAATTTTATTAACTAAACCCTTATCCTTCCTTGATTTCCCTCTATGATGTAGAAGCATTTCGCACTCTACGAAGGTTAGTATACGAATGACTGAAAGCCTATATAAGTGCTGTATTTATACCTTTCACTGCAGTCAATATCAAGATGCGTTTTGGAGAGACAACCAATCAAACTTCCAGTTGCAAATATCGACATCGTCGTTCAGTCTGAGCAAAAGAGGGTAAAACGTCATGGTAATCTGTCATCAGATAGCATTCGGTCAGTTATTTTGTTACCGTCCAACTGTAGTAAAACTAATGAACTTCTTTCTCTAATTATACATCCACATGGTACCAGATTTGAAAATATTTATCTCAAATCAAAGTTTTTCTATAAATCCCAGTATAAATACTTGAAAAAAGTATTGAATAATGTAGATGGTGTAAATTGCTTTCCATTTAGTGAAAATGGACAAGTAGTTTCACCTAGTGAAGCTAAACCCGATTGTATCTTTACTTTTGAGGACAATGCTTATGAGAAACAGGACAATGTTAGAGCCTTCTGCTGCATCGGTAGACATGTCAGGGTTGGCTGTTTTTATTGAAGTAAGACTTATGCTCGTATTACCAAATGTTTATTAGAGATAAAGTTAATTTCTTAGTTTTCTTTCGGCAAGATGAGGCGAATATAAAACACGTTTATTAAGATCATGTAAGTACTGATATGACATACGAGTACATGCAGTTTAGAGATTTATGCTCAGCATGCTGGAATAAAGACAAATATTTATTCATCGTTATTGATAAAGATAGTCATTTAAATGAGGCTAGATATAGAAAAGGATTTAAATGTTTTATTGTCCTATAAATAGGAGTGTTTGTTTGAGATGAAATAAGTATAATCTGAAACATCAAGACATCAACATGTTCCGAAAAGAGCGAGATGTACTCCGTGAAATAGTGAAAGCTAGCTGTGTGATTCGACGGAAACACCGTATGCTCAAGTTAAGCAAAGAAGCTACAGAAAGTATTTTAAGTGAGACTTTCATACCTATAGTCACACCTTTACAAGAAACAGAAAATTTCGCTGATATGCCTGTAAAGAAAAATAATGTTATGAAAAATGAAATTTATAAAGAAGAAGATGAGGATGAAAAAGAAAATGATACTCATTCTTTCACGACTGCTGCTGATAATCCAGAACATGATCAAGACTTTAATATAACTCTGGTTGAAGAAAATGATGAACCTAATGAAACTTTTGATAAATTGACAAATAAATTTATCCCATTGATAAATAAAAATAGGAAACAATATTTGAATATGGTTTATGGTGTACGAAAACACAAAAATCGATCATTTATGATTGCAGATTCAACCTTCATGTTTGAAGGTCAATATGTCAAAGTAGACGAAAAACATTATCCAACAAGTTCAGGTTTATTTGAAATTTTGGTTAACCAAAGGCCTAAATAATCTCACATCAGCTCAGAGGATTGAAAAAACTATAAATATATTCTTATTTATACAAATACACATAAAGAAAATTATAGTTCATTGCAACCTATCTGCACGAACCCCAGCTACATTTATACTTATGTTGTTGAAAAACTTTTTCCACATGAACGATTATCAACAAGGAGAGGGTCATTAAAAAAATTAAAAAGAAGTGTGCACTACTACAATTTATTATCGCAAGAAAATATTCAAGGCCAGTCTATATCTACTGGGATGATCCAAATGAGCTAGTTAGCCTCTTTCGTCTACTCATGGCATCTCAGGCAGCAGGAAATCCAAGTCATAATAATGAAGAAAGTCCATGTTTAAAGAATTTCAAGAGGCGAAAATCATATATTATTAGAGCACAGTCACTAAGAACGTTAGTTTAAAAATGAGCGTCGACGTGTTTGGACATTCTCTGAATCGAGCAAGTTGTGGACTTCCGGGTGTTGGGTTTAAAGTCACATTCAACGAAAATTACAATATAGGAAAGAAAACACTCTGTAATGTTGAATACGCTGAAGAACAATACAATGCAGTTAATTTAAAACTCGTAGAGCGTATTGTTTAAAGTGAGATAAGAACAGCAATAATTTTACGATGAAAATTCTTGAAGAATCAATCAATGAAAAACTGAAGAATATACAGATTGATGCACAACAAGAGTTATAACTTCACAACGCTGAACTGATCATCCTGTGCTAACGCGTGGTATATGATGAAACATGACAGGCTGTTCCTATCAAAAGTAAACATGGACAAGATGTCAATGCTGCTTTAAAATCCATACTTCTTCAAGGACGAATTCCAAAAATTTACATACTGATCAAAGCAAAGAATTTTACTACGCACAATTTAAGACGCTGATACAACAGTATAATCTCAAACTATACTCAACTTATAGCAAACTAAAAGCATTAATTGTTGAGCGATTCAATCGTACACTTAAAAACTTGATGTAGTCGCACTTTAGTTTCCAAGGTGATTATAATGGATAGACATCTTAGCCACTCTGGTTTCCAAATATAACAATAAAAACATGGTATTATTGGCATAAAACTAATAGATGTTGGACATGAAGTTGAAGAGAAATTGATGAAACGATTTAGCATGCACAGAGAAATACCTTCAAGAAAAGCAAAATTCAAAGTTAGTGATAAAGTTCGAGTCATCAAGGAAAGTGTTTCAAATAGCAATTTTCCAGCAATTTTTACCCAATACACGGCTCACACATAGTGCAAGTGAAGGCTTTCATATGAAAGTAATTTTTTAAAATAATATCGCTCTGAACAATCAGCACGTGCAAATATTGAGGTTAAGGTGTAACATAAAACGGAGGCAGAGAACAGTGCTGACCCTACTGGGAATCTGGACGATTTTCAGATGAGATTGTCAAGGATCAAATCATCTAGAATTGACTTCCTTTCTAGACAGCACATGACGAATGAGAGCCTTAAAAGTGCCGCAGGTAAAACTTACTAGACACCACTTCATGAAATCTAGATAGAACCCAGACAATCCGACCGCAATTAGATTGTCCTAAAATTCCGCTAGAGAAGCTCAGTCTAGGTAGTATTTTAAAATAATCTAGTTTTAAAGGGGGGGGGGAGCGCAAATGAAAAGTTTTGGAAGTATGCCAGATGAATAGAGAGAGGAGATACTGAGGAGGCTGATAAAGAGAAAAGAAGGAAAAAAGGAAACGAAGAGAGTAGCATCTGCACATAACCACACACTCGGGCACACACAACACCCACACACACACACACTCACACACACACACATAGATAACACGAGTGTACATGCACAGCCTCTATGAAAAGGAACGAAGAAGAATGATGGAATTAGCACATACTAAGCAGCAGGAGGAAAGAGAAAAATTGTAGGTTTGTTTATATAACAATAAGAATGACCTTAATAAGCAAAGTGTCGGCTATCGTTTTCTACCACTTTTCTCCATATTTCTATAAATACATGGATTCCTTCCCAAAAAAACTGTTCATTTTTTGAGGCCAACCATTCATCGATCCAAATTCTCACTTCTTCGTAAGACTGGAAATTTCTCTCAAAAATACCGTGCTGCATCAACCAGAATAAGTGGTATTCCGATGGGGCCAAGCCTGGTGAATACGGAGGATGGGGTAGGATGTCCAATTTAATATTTTCCAAATAGTTTTGGACTGGTTTCCCAGCATGAGGCCGTGTATTGTCATGTTGAAAAATGACTTTCTCGTGACTCAGCAGTTCGTAATACACAGCTCCTCTACTGTCCCAAGTAATAGACAGCAAAGCCTTCTTTCTATATATATTGGGCCCTCTTTGTGACGTTGAATGCTGGTCTGAGTCTACCCATGATTTTCTTTGCTTTGGGTTGTCAAAATAGATCCACTTTTCTTCACCTGTCACAATTTGATGCAAGAACCCTTTTCTTTTCTGTCTGGCTAGCGGAATTTCACAAATGGTTTTTCGCCTTTCAATGTGTCTGTCTTTTCAATTAATATCAAACCCATTTCTCTCCCTTCTGGACCTTTCCCAATTTTGTGTCGACGTTTGGAAATGGTGAAGTGGGCAACATTCAATGCATTTGCAATTCGCTTCAACGTCGTGCTTGATTCTACATCCAAAAAAGCTTACAAATCTTCATCTTCAAACTTTTTGGGTGAACCTAGATTTACCTTGTCTTCTATATCTAAATCACCAGTTTCAAACCGTTGAAACTATCGCTCACAATTTTTTTGGGTTATAATATTTTCCCCGTAAGCTTCAAACAATAATCTATAACTTTCAGCAGCCGTTTTCTTCAAATGAAAGACCCTTATCAAACTTTCTCAAAAAAACGTATTTTTCGACATTCTTAACCGAAACACCTATTAAGGACATGTGACGGGAGGGTCACATGACCAAACCTGATTCTCAATTTTTCTTTCCCAACTTACGACTAAACGAAATGAGGGATCACTCTGAAAGTTTAGGAAATGAAAGAGAAGGTAATAAAGTTCATGTCTTTGCTTTGTTCCGGAGGAAATTTTGAAAACAAAATTCGAAGAAAATACAAGTAGAAGCAAAGATATTATAAACGTAGATGCGGTGCGAGCTTAGTTACCCGCCATAAATATAGACGGCGCGTCCGGAGAAAAAAAGTCACTTCCCCTCTACCCACTGCTCCCAGTAAATAGCACCATCCCATATAGTTTGCCAAGAGCCACTTGGAGCGCTGTAAGCAACTCTCGGCAACTGATGGTAAACTTAGCTTGGACAAGAACCATTTAAATTAATATTAAATTGCGAACATTTCATAACAAACGTAAAATATCTACGCTTTGTAAGACATGGTTATTTTAATAGATACCAGAGAGAAAATTAATTGTATAATTTATATTTCTGTTTCATATATTTTGTAATATTTCTAAAGTTATTTGATTATTTCCAAATATATCTTTGTTATTTCTCATCTTTTGATATTCTTTTATAAGTAACAATTGATTTACTTCACCATATTATATTTTTATTCTAACAGATAAAACTATTAGTGCAATATCTATACATTGTTCTTTAATATTATTAAGTGTTTATTTTTATATTTGTACAGTTTGCAATTTATAGAGATATTTTAGTCTATTTGACTGATGAATTTCCTGCATGTATTTTAAAATTTCCTAATTATGACGTTCCGATCACTGACAATGAGTGAATGGCAGAGTAATAATAAGTTCATAAATCTATAACTGCTCTCTGGGTCAAACCTGTATTTGGTGTTAGGATTTCTC
>NC_046657.1:151651344-151653427 GCF_010883055.1 Belonocnema kinseyi
ATTTTTTCATCCAGAAATATATATTCGATTATTGTATTTTCAATAAATAAATAATATTTGATAAACAATTTTTTTAATTGTTTAAATTCAGGAATTTTCTGATTCGGTTATTTTATAATTCAGCCATTTTTTCCGGTGATTTTTAAAATTCGGTAATATCTTCTTGTCTGGAATTTTATTTATTTTATTTTCCTGAATTTTCCAATTCGACTTTTATATCTCGGGATTTTCATAATTTCGGGAATTTTATTATTTGGTTATTTTTCAATTTTGGAATTTTACAGTGTCAGGAATTTTATTTTTCGGGATTTTTCAGTCGCTTTTTCCGAAAAATAAAATTCCCACATCACTGTAAAAATTCCGAAATTATAACATTGGCGATATATAAAAGTCCCGAATTGGAAAATTCTCGACAATTTACAATCTTACCGAATTTGAGAATTGCCGACAGAAAATTTCCGAATTATACAATATCCGAGCTAGATATATCTCTAATTTGAACAATTAAAAAATAGTTTGTTTAAAAAAATTTTTTTAATAGAATAATAAAATATTTTTAATAAAGAAAAAACTTTTTTAATGTTTAAAGTTTCTAAAAATTATTGTTGGAATATAAAATAACAATAATTGAACGAATGTATTTTTTGATAAAAAGTTATTTGAAAATGTGCATTGTATTTTTGTACATTACAGAAAACGCTCGCAAAAATGAAATTATTATTTTTAAAAATAAAAATAAAAGTCGTGTTAAATCAGCCTGCATTGAATCCTGCAAATTTTGTTTCATTTGAAGCTCACGTGTTTTAAATTTATGTTTGTATCACATATTTATACAATTCTTGTTATTTTAAATTAAAACAATAATTTTAAAAAAATTAAACATCAAACAAAATTTCTATAATAAAAATATTTGATTATTGTATTTTTAATAAATAAATAATATTGATTACAAAACTGTTTTCTCAATTTCTGCAATTCAGGAATTTTCTAGTTTGTATATTTGATCATTAGACAGCATTCGGCCTGGAGTTTTATTATTCGGGAATTTTCAAATTTTTTAATATTGTAAACTGTCCAGAATAACGTTTTTATAAAAATATAATTATAATTCCAAGTGATAGGGAAATTGTTCTTTCGGGTTTTAGATGTTAAGACGACAGTTCCAAGCCAGATTACGTTTCGCATTGGCAAACACATATCATGTTCCATAAAGTTTATTTTAAGATAAACTTTAAATTATTATAATTGATACAGCTTATTTATTTTTAATTGAAAATGGGTTATAAAGTTTTAATCGCGAGTTTCCGTTTGTTTAACTTCTAAGACTTTCCAATTGAAACAGTTTATTTTTTAACGTTAAAATTGGAATATTCTTCAATTTTAAACAAATTCCGAATAGTGTTGTGAAATAAATTATGATTCACTTGTGAATCCTCGGTGTCCACTTCAATTAAAAAAAGAATCATACTTTATATTCGCAGTTGATAAACTAAAAACGATTTCTATCTAAAATTATAAATTTGAAACGCTTTTAATTTTTAATTTTCCAGGTCTTCAAAACTGCATTTTAAAATTCGAAATTGAAAGATTTTCGAATTATGTATTGTAAACTGAATGATATAATAGTAAAAAGTAATTTAAGGAATTAAAAAAAAAACTGTTCAAACCAAACTTGGACCAATTTCTTTTCTAAAAATTCATAAATTTCCCGGTCAAAAAATTAATTCACTGCCATTTGCCTATTTTTCCCAGCCTCACAAAATCTCCGTCAATTCCCGTTCTAGCTCCAACCTGTTTCAAATAAAAATTTATAAGAATATTTTACTTATTTTTCACATTAGTAATTTACAGCCTTTAAAATTGAATGGTTTTAGGTCAAACATAAAAAAGTAGAATTAAATTTTCTATTTATAGCGTTTTTATGATATATTAAACAATTTAAACCTCTGAACTTTTTTTCAAGTT
The DNA here is from genome assembly GCF_010883055.1 of Belonocnema kinseyi. Lineage (NCBI taxonomy): Eukaryota > Metazoa > Arthropoda > Insecta > Hymenoptera > Cynipidae > Belonocnema > Belonocnema kinseyi. The sequence goes on from NC_046657.1 coordinate 151,653,310, forward strand.
GTTTAAAAACTGTTTGTTAAATACTTTTTGTGTATAAGAAACAATTTTCTTCCATCTAATAACTATTTTGGAGTAGAAAGAAGTGAAAAGAAACACAATTATAAAATCTGATTTTTTG
>NC_046657.1:151653527-151654893 GCF_010883055.1 Belonocnema kinseyi
AACATTTTTTTCTTTCAAAGCGCACGTGTTTTTTAATGTATTTTTTAATACAATTTTTATAAAATTATTATTCAGGTGCCGGAGATTTTATTTTTTGGGATTAATTATTCACCTATTTCGGAATTTTTTCCAGTGGTCCCATATTTTTATATTTCCTCTTAAAATTACGTCTTTTTTCAAAATAAAAAGTCAACATTTCAAAACATTTCAAAATCATCAAAAGTATCTATTCTCTTTTAAATTATTTTAAATCTTTTAAAAATATTTAAAAAATTTTTCGGAACTTTTAAATGTCTTTAGACTGATTCCCATTTTTCCTAACATTTTTGTAAAATCCTGCACACAAAATTGTTTTAAGAGCTTCCAGATTTTTTCTAATATTGTACATCTTTTGAAATGTTTTGAAATATTTTTAAACATTCTCTTTGAGTTATGTACTTTTTTGAAATAAAAAATCATTTTAAATCTACCCCGAAATTTTTATTGTTATCCTAATATTTCAAATTCTTGAGAAGCTCCAAATTTTGTTCTTTTCCTTGAAACATTCAGAAACCTCCAGATTATTTGATTTTTTTCTAAATTAATGCTTATTTAACTGTTCTTTAAGAATGAAAATAAAATATTCTTACCTTTGAAATACAAATAAAAACAAATAAAACAATTATAATCGTAACATTCCAAGTTTGAATTGTTTAAATTGTGTGTGTGTGTGTGTGACGATTTGTCCCGGTCTCATGTCCAGCTCAATATTTGGAACAACCTTCATTTTTTTGAAATTGTAATTTTTCTGTTGTAACTTACCGGGAAATCATTTTATTCTTTGAAAGATTTTCTACAAATCTTATTAAAAATGTTTATATTCTTATCCAAAATGGGAAGGTATTAGTTTTTAATGAAAAATAACTTTTTCGGATTTTATCAAATGTCGACATTTTGAGGCCCCTTGAGTCAGAAAAACAAGTTTTTACGTTGGGGCCTGTTTTTCTGTCCGCTGTCATCGTTGTTGTAGTTGTCTGTATACCGGATAACTCTTCCGATTGGATTGGGCTTTGACACACTGTTCGAAAGACCAAAAAGAAAGATCGAGTTCGTTAAACAGCCATTTTTGATCAAAATTCAAAAAGTTGATGCTTTTAAAAAATTTTTTAAACCAATTTTTTTTAAAATTTGAAAATTCTATCCACAGCCATTTATGGTACAAAAAAATATGAACAATTTATCCTGACAACTTTTTTTGATAAAATCAAACTTAACAAAGTTAAAAGATTTTAAAAATCCAAAAAACCAAATGAAAATGGACATTTGAAGCAAAAAAAGCTTGATATGGAAAAAAGTCAAGAGGCGAAAAACGCTACTTTTTCAAGGC
>NC_046657.1:151654993-151664122 GCF_010883055.1 Belonocnema kinseyi
GTATATCGTATAACTTTCGAAAGAATAGTCGGATTGGATTGTGCTTTGACACACAGATTTTTTATTTTAAGAATTGTATGTAAAAATTGTACTATTTTTATTCTTATGACAAATATTTTTCTTCAATTAAATTGTTGCAATAAAAGTGTTTCGAAGAGATTTTTATAAAAATCTTTCGGGGAATAAAATTCGTATTTATAGGTCGACAAATGTTTGTTTTCTTTACCAAATTTGGCTTTCGTCTAAATTTTTCCAGTTGTTTTTACTATAGTACAATTTACGTTTGTATCTCGGGCGAAGAAATCCATTCTATTGTTTGACAAATGTTCTTTGTAAATCAATATTTTCACAGAAAATTACCCCGAGTGACCTTCAATTATATTTTTATAAACGTGAAAAAATCACATTTCAATTATTTCTATGAAAAACACAATCCCTAAGTAGCAGAACGAAATCGGAAACAATGAGAGTTAATTTATTCAGGAACAGGGTTTTTGAACAAAAATTACCTTGTGTGAAGCTTTAATATATATTTGTTAATTTTTACAAAAATCGGGCGTTATTTTATTACAAAAAAAAATAATTGGGAGGGGGTGACAAATGATAAAAAAATAAATAAACTTAAATAAATAATTTGTAATTAATTTGTAACTAAATAATTTGAGAGGTTTCATCTAAAATTACCGAACACTTTCAATTTAAAAATTCAGATGACATATTTAAATAGCTTTAAATTTAAAATTATTCAATATACTGTGAAGACTACAAATTTAAAATGTCTCAACTATTAAGGGTTTAAATATTTTGGAAATTGCTGTTCTGGAGACTAAGTAGCACTTATTCTTTTATTAAGAAATCACAACCAAAATAGTTAAAGCAAGTTTTTTAAAGAGTTTTGAAAACCTTAAAAAAGATCAGAGGTTCAATAGTTCAATATATGTGATAGAACCTCTTTAAATTTGAAATTAGTCTATTCTTTTTCATGTTTGAGCTAAAATTATTCCATTTTAGAAGTTATAAATTACAATTGTGAAAAACAAATAAAATGTTTAAATTAATTTATATTTAAAACAAAAAAACCTTTGCATAATTCAATCTAAATGCAGCTGCAAACATTTAATTTGAAATGCGTTGAATTCAAGGTACATTTTAAAAAGAAAACTGAAAGCAAAGGATCGACTTCCAAAGGAATCGAAAGAAAGTGACTCGCTGGATTGCAAATGAACATGGAAAATTGTGTATTTTCGCATTTTTAAATTTTAAATTAGAACTTTTTCATGTTGTAACAATTTCGAATCCCAGAATGCTATTTTTGACCTAAATTATAACTTATAACGAAAATTCTGAAAATTCAAACAGTAAGGCTATATTCTGAAAATGAAGAAATTTTAACGTTAAAATTCAAGTTCTTAAACTGAAGGCCTAAAAATTTGCAAATTTTAAATTAGTGTTGTGTAAATTGTATTGGTATCTTAAAAGAGTATAAATAGTTCTTAAATTAGTTTTTAAATTTTCTGAAGTTTACCTTCTTTACATACCTAGATGTCAAAAAAGCCTACCAGGGACTGAAATGGATTAGAAAAAATCGCCAAGATCTAAGAATAAAAATTGAATGTACAGCGAATTTCCAAATTTTTAATTCTGATTATCTGTAACTTTGTGGTATCAAAAATTTCCATACAATTTTTCTTTATTAATACTGTAGGAAGAAATTAACAAGATCGAGCGTCGAGATTATAATTAGAGAAAATTTTCTGTAATTCTATGAGGACGGCTGAAATATCCCGAAAAATAAAATTCCCGACTCGGTAAAACTCTCTGCCCCGAAAAATACAATTCCAAAACTAATCAAATTCCTGAAAAGTTTATAATACTAACGAATTTGAAAATTCCCAAATAATAAAACTCCCCAAATAAAATTGTTTCTTAATCAGTATTAATTATTTATTAAAAATACGATAATAAAATATTGTTATCAAATAAATTTTTGTTTAATATTTAAAGTGTTACAAATTTTTTGAATTTAAAATTAAAATTATAAAAAAATTTTACCGACAAATTCATACACAAAAACAAGTGTTTTTTAATTAACATTTCGATTTTTCGGAAGAACTTTTGTGATATAAAAAATACTATATACATTTTCAACCAAAATATCTTATCCAGAAATACATTTTGTTTTAATTATTGTTATTTTAAATTTAAACAATAATGTTTAAACACTTCAAACATTTAAAAAGTTGTTTCTTTGGTATAAATATTTGATTATTTCAATTAAAAAAAAAAAATTTTCAAAGAACAATGTTTTCCACACTTGTTTATCTCGAAATGTCTTTTTATAATACTTTTTTAAAAATGAAAAATATGATTTTTCGAGAACATTTTTTTTTATAATTAAAAAAAAGACTGTACCGAAAACCTGGATCAAGCTTCAGATCTGAAAAAATATAGCGGTACATACATGTCAAACTTTTCTAACCTCAAAAAATATTTCTACTGCTTTACCGTCATATTTTACGAAGAATGAGAAAACAAGAATTCGACTTCGTAGTACGACGAGGGCAGCACCCTCTACCCCGTATGCCCTCTGCCCCGAACCGCATATGCGTTTATAATGTCTTTGGTAGAAGTTAGATCGGTACTTTCCTGTCCCAACTTACGTCCACATGGAATGATATATCGCGTTGAAAATTTGGCACGCTAAACAGAGGGCCCGAAGGAATGTGTCTCTGGTTCTAACTAATTAGGATCATGAAAAAAGTTTTTCTTAAAAGAGAATTGCAGACTATGCTGTAGAACACAGCAAAGAATTTTCAGTTTTGTCAATGGGCTAGCTATGATATTTATGTTAATGCAAGTAGGGCAAAACAACCCAAATTGGTCACAAACATTACACACAAATAATGCAACAACTAATTTTTGCACTTTAAATGCAAATAAACAATTTTACAACATTAGATAGTACGTGTCTGACATACGTATCAGCTGTTTCAGAGCAGGACTTCAGCAGCGAGTAGACAATTTCGAACTTCTACGCGTCTGTGGGTAAAACATATTGCATAATTACCGTCAGAGAAAGTTAGAAGTCATACTTCTGCTGTTAAGACTAAATGCGTCCGCCGATAATCATTATATTCATAAAGAAACTTTTTTCTTCCCCCAACTCTTTGAAAGGCCACAAACGATCCTTGAATATTTATTCACATTTTCTGAACAAAATTTCTGCTTTATTCAATCTTTTATTTTTTGATACGTATAAAAAATATTGATCTTAGGGCTGACTTGATCAGCTGTTTTACTCGTCACATGGCCTCAAAAAACTTTTTACATATTCAGTGGACATCTCTTCTAATTACACAGCAACACAAAAAAAGAAAAGTATCTCGATCGTGGAACCTACTAAGTTACGATATATTCTTAACCTCAAGACAATTGAAGCTTACTTTAAATATACCTCGAATTCATCAAAGCAGATAATTTTGCAATTAAAAAAGAAAACCAGTAATTAAAAAAGAAAACATTTAGATGTTTTCCGCGTCGAAATTTTCGAAATCAGTGTAACAATTTATATTTTCGTATTTTGTTCTAATGCAATGTAACTTGCAATTGACATCAATTTACCTGACAGATTGTCTTTATTATATTTTCATCCTGCTATACCGTGTTCTTTTTTATTCAAAGGATCTTTGCAAAGGTTTTCATGACTTCATTCCATCTACCTTGATATCGTTGTTCCGTCACTTTCATGTCTTGATAAAACCGTTCTCCTTATTCTTCGCTGCAATCTCCAACATTTTCGGGAAACTATCCAAATGTGAATTGAGAAAGTGTCATTTCAAATTCATCACAGATCCCAGCTTTTGAAAGTTCTTAACCATCTTGCCCACAATTTCTGCATAGTCGGGAATTTTATAGTCACCTAGGAAATTCGTGACTCCCTTTAGGAAACATTTCCAAGCTACCTTTTCCATGTCGGTCATTTAAATGAAAAAGATCGGAATAACGTCCAAACCTGTGGTCCATCGAAAAACCTTTTTTCAATTTTGCATCAGCAATAGTTGGGAATTGTAGCCCGATATACGTAAAGCATTGGCCATTCGTATCTAAGGCTTTAGTGAATAGCTTCCAAATTATCCCTGCTAGTCTACAGGCATGAAAAGCATTGCAATGAAAGCATCAAAATCTCCAGATCTTACATTCGTGATTTGCGTACTTCACTTTATCTGGAAGCATTTTTACATTGTTGTACTCCTCTTTAATTACTGTTGAGACATTGAGTGAGCTATCGAACTTGGAGCGTCGACATTTAAATTATTGAGTAAAACGGCTTCAATGCTACGTTTCGATGAATTGATAAAAAGTCTCCAGTCTTCATATCTATACGAACATTCCTTTATGTGATACATGTAACCACTTACGTCAGTGCAATGTATCAAAGATGCGTATTAACATTTTCCATGTTTTATAAACTGGACACCAAATGATATAGAAATCATAAAAAATTAAGCTTTTCTAGAAGTTCAGTCGACATATAGCCTACAAGGTGGTATAAAATTATACAAGCTGATGTGGTAATTAAAAATAACAAAATTTTCTTTTTCAAATTCGAAATAAACACCGAAAATTTTACCTTTCAATCCCTAGGAACGAGAAGACCCTTTTAACATATTAAGTAGAATTCATATAACAGATAAGTCGTTACAGTAGACACAATATAATATTTTTATATAAAAACCGTATTTCTTTCAAAATTAAAAGATTCCTATACATCATTATACCAGTTTTAACAATTCGAGTATTTGCATTGTCTTACTTGAGACTGACTCTGATGACACGAAAATATCTCAGAATGACAAGCGTGACGATTTTAATTATTAAGATAAAAATTGAATATAATCCAATGAGGTGCCAGCATATTTTTTAGTTAATGTGTTAATGAAATTCTTGAATAGTAAATTAATACGTTTTTCGTCTAAATAGAAAAGATGAATATGTTTCATGCATTCGGCATACCCTTGGTGGTTATTCTTAATTCTATTGGTAAATATAATCATATGATATATATCTATAACTTTAAGTACATCTTTTTTATCTATTTGAAAATCGATATTTGCGCAATTTACACTTCGTTCATTACCAATTGCTATTTTATTCTAAAAATTAAGTGAACTAAATGGAAATGAGAACGAATTTAGTCTTACTTCATTCCAAGAGAATTTTAATTGATATTCAATTCACAAGAATTTCAAAACTGCATATTCTCTGTGAAATTTAAGGTAATAATTAATTTAATTTGCTTCAAAAATAATTTTTTTGTACCAAAAATTATCCTTGGCCTGCAAACTTCACCTAAGGTTGCTACCAAATAATTATATTCGTGTAGAAAATTTATTCGCCAGGTTTAAAAAACAAACAGGCAAGAAGACGATGCTTTTTTTCAAGACAACTTTCTTTCTAAGTGGGAAGCGAAAATTGGCTATAAGGTTACTCTCCCGAGTAAGTTCATCTTCAAGGTTGCTATTTGGAAAACGTTATTCTTGAGTGTATGGCTACTTTTTACAAAGAGTTTTAAAGACAAATCGGGGTGCACTCGTCTTAAGACGAGAAGTGTTAGTCTTGGGAAGCAAATAGAATTTTTCCTAAAGAAAGTTGTACTACCAATTTAGGGCTTTATTCTTTTGCAGGATCCAAATTACAAAAAATCTCGTTCGTCAATGTTGTTTCCATTACACTCCGAGCTGTAAAAACTATAAAAGCCACCGGCAGTGCCTGCGATTTCCAGGAATCAGGTAGCTAGGCTGGGGCCAAACAGTTGACATCTGCTAAGGACAAAAATTTTGCAACCCATAGAATTTGTAATTTTGTGATAAATAATAATCACTAGATCGTGGCCAGGGGCAAGACTTACAAAAACATCTTAGCTATATCTCGGCTATTACTTGGATGAAGATTTATCCACAGCAAAATCATTTTCACTTAGGTTATTCCGAATCTGGTATCAGACATCATTGGACAGAGCAAATTTGCGCATGAGAAAATGGTACTTTACCAACCACAGCGTAACAGCTGTACATGTTCTTTAAAGTGGACTTTATTTTCAAGAATTATATTTTTTTTATCCCTTAGTTCGAAATCTTCAAAAAATTGTCTTCAAACTAGGGCAACATCGGTTAATATTAACCGATTTTTCAAACTCTATAAAGCCGGAGTCAAGAATTTTATTGCGAATATAGTTCGTTTATCGAACTCCTGAAAAACAATATCAAGCCTCGGGTGTTCAATGGACAAATCTGTGCGAAACATTACGCTTCAGGAAATTAGGCATTGCAGTTTTCCTTAATAATAATTGATCTTCTATATTTGAAGATCAAACTGTTTGGTTAAAAATTCATGTTCTTAAAAAATTAGCTTATTTTAGCGGCTAATTCAGTAACACTGGCATCTTTTTCTGAAAAATTGAAATTGCTTCTGATTGTCTAAAGATAATTTATCTAGAGGCATTTTAGTTGAAAAAACTTACTTTCATTATATTATGCTGAAATAAATGTGTAAGAACAGTAAACACATATTTGGTTTTGTAATCTAAGTCATAACAAAGCATCTTTTTGTTTAAAACTGCCAAACATAAATTACTGCTGGTATGTGTCAGGCTAAATCATCATAGTCGACGCTACTTACCTTGCCGCTTTCCCTAATTCTCGGTCGAGCTCTGCCCTTACCATGAACGCGGCAACGTACGGAGCGAGCGAAACAATTCGCATGAAGCACCACGCATCAAGATCAGACTCGAGAGTGGGGGAACATCATTTCCAGAAAAACTACTTCCCTACGCTCCCATCCGCAGCAAGGTGAATAGCATCGACTGTATTTATATTTATATTCATATCACTGTTGACCAGCAATGTATATTTTAAATACACGGTATGCCGTTGAACTTTATTTTATTTTATCATCACTGTCGTCGGAAAAATGCTCTTCTTCCGAATCCGTCAGAGATGCTAGCACATCTTTCGCACTTCGGCGATTATAAATTCTGGCTTCATTCTGAAGCACAAATTATTACATAATTATTGTAAATTGATTATTATTAGAAATTAGTTACGAAAATGTGAAAAAATTGAGCGAAATCAGATTTATTTATGGAGGCTATTTAATTCGAAAAAACTTTTTCTTTGCAATTTATTTGAATAAATAAATTAAAATCTATAATTATTGTAAGAAAGATTCAATTTACCTACTTTCAATAAAAATCCAAGTGCCAAACAGCAAGATTCACTACTTTTATATTTTGGAGTCGGCCACGATGCTGCACACACACGAGGAACACTTGTGAAAATATGCACTAACTCGAAGTTTAGTATCTGCTGCTTCGACAGACAAGCCACAAATGAACGCGTACTTAACGACAATAGATGATAGAGAGGTATCGCATATTTGTCGCATTGGCGGTATACCTCAGAGAAGTTAAAGCGGAAAATGCCAGCAACTTTAAAATTTTGTTGGTGCAGATGCACACCAGTGTACCTCGAGAGAGTTAAAATCAGTGACCCCAACAAAAATTATATACAATTTGTAATCTATAAATTTTGATTTAAGTATTGTTTACAGTTAACACCAACGAATGATTATGAACTTCAAATGAAAATGTATACCCTGTTTCTTGTTGCAGAAATAAGTTTACAGTTTGACTGCTTACCTAATGGTGAACCTATTCCTGGCGTTTCTTATTCCGTCAGATCTAATTCTCCTGACAGAAACCAGTCTCCTGACAGGTCTCTTCGCCCTGTCGAGCCTCCTTTCCGCGATAGGTTCAGGTCTCCTCCTGGAAGGCACCGTTCTTTGCCTATACTCGGATTTCATATTGACGTACTTAGTTTTATTCGACTTATTCCCAAAAAGAATCCACAACAGGTTTTCCAAATTCGGAGATATACTTTTCGAGCCGACACAACAATTTTTCTGAGAGGCGCAGGTAATGCTCCTTCGGTCTTGCCAACCGAAGAGAGAATTCTTTTAATAACATCCACTGGAGACGTAGTGGCAATAATGGATCGCAATAATACAGTTCTTCGTGGAATATATATATATAAAAGATGCTTACATGAGGCTAAAACGGATAAAAATAAACATAGAAAGTGGTTCGGTTGTCGAATTAAACCGACAGGAAGACTGGGATTCTCCTATAGGAAATCACCCAATCTTAAGCAATTATAGAGCAGTACAACTTAATAACATGTAAACCAAAATCATCTACAGCATTAACAGACTGTTGAAAATATAGAAGCAGAATTGAATGCTGTTTGTAATCCCAATTTATATAAAAATCCTGCAAATGACTCGTAACTACAGTAAAAAGTCAATGTGTTATCATTATCAAAGCTTAATTCTTTCTTTAATGGCTACTGGGCTTTCAGTTATATATTTGAGATTTTAAAGGCTTTCAGTTGGAAATCACTAATTATAAATTATTGTTTAAAGATTGTTAGAAGCTCAATGCTTCCAAATTTGTTTAATTTATCTTACTATGAGATTATGATACTTGAAAACACTGAAGTTTAGTATTAAACAGTCGGTAAAATATTCTATTATTTTTATATTTTGAAATATTTTTACTCATTTTGTGCATATTTTAAAAAGATTTTTAAGAAGTTAATTTAATAGCCGAGACTGGGTGTATTATACCCGGACGATATTTTCGAATCGGTATGTAGTTGCTTCAATTATTTAAAAATATTTATAGTAATATGTTGAATACATCTTATTAATTTTACAGTATTCATTTTTGTGAGACTTAGCTTTAATTAAAAAATGGACCTATTGGGAACAGCGACATAAAGCATAATCTCGATTTATTTGTACCAGATGATTCATATAAGTTAATTATTTGTGTGTGTCTCGATAACTTACACACTTGTTAGATATTTCGCGTTGAATTTTATATCTTACTCAGTAATTGATCAATAATTATTATTTTTATACAGACCCCGCTGAGTACCTGATACGAAAGAATCGGTATAAGTATTTCCAAATTGTGAAAGCTTTTATTAAAAAATTGTTTTTTTTCTGTTTAATAGAAATTATTTTGAATACATTTACGTTGTAGTTGAATTGATTGAATTAATACTTTAA
>NC_046657.1:151664222-151705845 GCF_010883055.1 Belonocnema kinseyi
AAACGAGTGCAGGACAAAGAAGGTTTGACGAAGCGATGCTTATAATATATGAGGGTTAGGTGAAAAGTTTCCTGTCTGACCTAGAGAGGGCACCAGAAGGTCAGATTTTTAACTTGTCTTCTATAGTACTATATTCCACTAGCTTGTATTTAAATTTTCAAGTCGATTGCTCTATTAGTATACATTCGAGAGCCTACTGGACAATACACCTCGATTGTTTATGCAAAAATTAAAAAATCAGAGTAGACTGTGGTCATTGAATATTTTTATTCAAAAGGCCTAACACCACCTCAAATTAAAGAAGAAATGGATTCCACACTGAAAGACTCTTTTCCAGAATATTCGACTGTTAAACAGTTAGTTTCTGTATTTATGGAAGGTCGCATGAGCATTTCTGACGAACCAAGTTCAGGACGCCCCGTTGAGGTCGCAAATCCCGAAATGATCGAAAAAATGTATGAAATGGTGATAGAGGACCGTAGATTAAAGGCAAGCAGATATCTGAGCCTACAAGAATGTCAACTGAGCGTGTACGAAATATTTTACATGAACATTTGGGCATAGAGAAGCACTATGCTAAGTGGGTGCCAAGTTTGTTAAGAGTCGATGAAAAATTGACTAGGAAAACTGTTTCAATTGAAAATTTGGTGCTGTACAAGTGAACCTCAGGGAACTTTTGCGTCGATTCATAACTGTGGATGGAACTTGGATTAACCAATATACTCCAGAAAGTAAAAAAACACTCGAAACAATAAATTGGATCAGGTGAACCAACCCGAAAGAAGGCAACAACAATTTTATTGGCCAATAAGGTTATGGGGACTGTTTTTTGGAATGCAAAAGGAATTATCTTTAATGATTACCTGGAGAAGGATAAAACCATCACAGGTCAATACTACGCAGAGTTATTGCAACGATTGAAGGAGGAAGTCAAAAATAAACAACCTCACTTGGCGAAGAAAAAATCTTGTTTCACCTCACCAACGCACCTTCCCATAAATTTGTCGTTGCGATGGCTAAAATCAACTAATTGAAGATGGAATTGTTCCCTCATCCACCATATTCACCAGATTTAAACCATACCGACTATCATCTGTTCCCTAACCTTAAAAATGACTCGGAGGTGAATAATTTTTAAAGCAACGAGAAATTCATCGATGCTGTAAATAAGTATTTTGAGGGACTTGAGGAATCGGTTTATAAAAATAGCATCACTGCATTATAGTGACATACAAAGCAATTTGTAAGAACTGTATTCTCTTTGTTATTTCTGTTTTAAAGGCGTAATACAATTCTCTTGCACGTTGAAGAATCTTTAATTTTAATTTGAAAACCAAGTATTAGAATTTCAATAAAGGTACTGAAATCTCATTCAGAATATTGAAACTTAAGTACAGAATATTGAATCTTACCAAAGTGTTTTATTCAAATTTTAATGAAAGTATTGAAATTTCAATCAAAGCATTGAAACTTAAGTATAGGACATTGAATCTAATTGAAGTTGTAATGAAGTTAATAAAAATAAATAAACTAGCAGTTTGAAGGGTACTGTAATACAAATTTTATTTGAAATAATTATAATAATATAATAATTGTCGCATAATTTTTTAACACTTCGACCACAAAAGTCTTTAAATTTTCCTGCGGCTCAAGATTATTTTTCGTATCTTCTCCTCGAGGATTGATTTCCACCAGCAATCTAAAATAAAAAGTAGAAACTTAATTTAAAATATTAAATAGGTTATGAGTACATAATATAATTCTTCAGTGTGTTATATTTACCTTTGTATGAATTCCAGTGACAATTTTTGAATAGTTGTAAGCCGTAGCTTCTTTTAATTTCTAATATTTGTAAGATTTCGATTTTTTCACGCGTTGTGTGTCATGCCCGTATCAAGACTGGTCACAGAATAAAAAATGTATTAAACATTTTTATATAGCTAACTAGAAGTCTTCCAATTATGACCTTTGTGCATCAAAACACTGCTGCCAGCGTTGTTTCCATTGCTGATAGGCTCCCTAACAATCTTCGCGCGGAAGGGTGTCAATGCATCTCAGCGAATCGCCTGGACCGCTGGAATCGTATCGATTCGCTTCTGGAGGGTACAAAAAAAAGTCGCTGGGAGTTAGATCGGGGCTTTAGGTTGACTACCGCAGTATTGCCTTGACGAACTTGGCCAAAACTTTGCCGGCGGTGATCGACGTATGAGAGGAAGCTTCGTCATGCTTAAGAACTGAATCGTCTTTGATCTTCAGACGGACTCGATCCTTTAACCGACGGAGCATTTCAGCATATAATATCTCTAAAGGCCTGACCTACCTTCCTACCACTTCCTTCTGTGCTCTTCCGGTGCTTCTTCTGCAATGCGGCCTATTTCATTGGAGAATTCCAAATCGTCTTTATGATATCGGTTGTTTCTCTCGGGGTTCTGAAGTGGATTTGTGTTCCGCCTTGTCCTTGCAGGCGTGATAGGCCAGTCCTGCGATTGTGACCATTCTTTATATTGTCTTCGAATATCGGCTTCTTTGAAAGAAAGTGTCATTTCTGCCACTGCCTGTTGGGTATTGCAAGTTACCCTTCTTCACTTATACCATTGGATGACTGATTAAGGCATTTTATAGGCCAGTGATTTTGATACTGTAAAATATCTGCTATCATCGCTTCGCACCTGCTCTTCCAGGGCTTATAAATTATTCGGTGAGGCTTTGAATGTGCCCTAGCCTGTACAGTCGTTCGTGATTCCTTCACAATTTAACATTCTCCTGCTGCGTATTTAGTTAAAGGGTCGATGGTTGAAGCGTCTTCAATGTAAAAGTTAATTACATTGATAACAGTAATTCTTAATTCGTCCATTATATCGAGCTTCTGCATACAATGAGAGACATTTTTCTATTGCACCCGGTAACGCATTAGATACATTGCAGGTCTTAACGAGTACTTATTCTCCTACTGTAAGATTGACTCCTTTCTTGTCCTTCTTTCAACGAGCCAGGGCAAAACGCCAGCCGTCCAACACCCTGCCTAACTGAAACCTACACTGCGCCAAGGTATCTTTAGGTACTCCTCCCATGAAAATGGGACAATGGGCAAGAAATCTTGAAATAGTCTTCCCATGAAAAACACCGTGTCATTTTAAACCAACAAATGCATTTTCCGTTTCTTTACGATTTTTAACTAAAAAGTGAAAATGTAATATATTTCTTAGTTTTCTGCATTAAGCATATAATTATTATTATTATTTAAAAATGTATGTGATAAGGATCAGAAAAGGATGCATAGGGGAATCGTCGACTATAAATAGTCCTTCTTTGAAATAATAGGAATTTAGTTTAAGTTAAAGGGCAGTGACAAAGAAAATCACATTTTTGTTCATATTAAAACTGCTTTTGAAGAAAGAAATTAACCTTTGTTTTAAATAATGACGTGTTGCAAAATACAGAAATTTTTACCTGAAGAAGATCATTTTTAAACCAAGTTTTGTCATATTACAGGATCAACGTATAAAAAGAAGCTTATGTTTTAATAACAGAATTTCTAAAAATTAACCGTTTGCCGTAAGTTTTGTTTCTGAAAACTATTATTTCAATTTAAATAATGCAACGAAAATATAGAAAAATGGTTGCTTTTTATTTATTGTAAATATATCATTTTGACTGTTTATTAAAAATAAAGACTCTTGATTTCACTCGTGATAAATATAAATTTAAATGCTGTTATATGCGTCTGTCTTCCTTTAATAAAATTTTACATTATAGATTTTGAATTTTTCTTAGTATCACCATAAACATAAATACATGTAATATTTAATTTTTTGGTTTTTAAATGTTAAAAAAATATTCAGAGTACGGTGCCTGATTGTTCCAAAGTGACGAGACATATTTTGCCAAGGAGGAAAATAATCTGTACAAAAGATTTTTGTTTGTAGTAGATCGAAGCTCCGTCATTAAGAAAGAAGCTAATTCTATGTCCCCTTTCTAATTCATAATATTATAAACGTTATTTATAATATTAAATTGCATTCAGTTTGAATTCAAATTGTTTCAAATTAACCCAGTGGGCACAAAAATTGTCTACGTCTTGACGACATCTTTACGACATCCTATGTCCATGTCGCTTCGGTGTCTTTGCGATATCGTAAATACATCTTCAGAGCATACGACTTATTTACGATTTCGTAAAGGCACCTTAACGATATGGAGATAGGATCTCGTAAAGTTGTCGTAAAGATGTCGTAGCGATTTCGTAAAGACGTCGCCAAACTTTTTGCCCACTGGGAAGTGACATATATTGCACATTTACTTCCAGATTATGCAATGGAACACTAACCATTACTTTTACAATCGAAGTTTATTTTTTCTTTAAAATACCTGCATTGCAATTATATAATTTATTCAATATACATGAAATTAAAAATTGTCTGGATACAAGTTCCGCAATTTGCATATGCAACATAATCGAAAATTCCAAAATTGTAATAAAAATGACGAAATTTTTAATGAATTTTTCTGGAATACATTATCATTTTGCAAAATGTGAAACAACATAACTTTTATACAGTGGCGTGCAAAAGTTTTGGGCCACCTCTTTTTTTATGAGTGAATAAATTCTTTTAATTCTAATTATACTGGAGCTAAAAAAATTTCTCTTCAAAAGGTTGATTGTTTTCGAAATTCTGTTTAAAATAAGCTCAGGGTGAAGCCAATTTGTCTAGTTTTTAAATGGATATTACAAAAACAGTGTAAATTTCAATGTTTCCTTAAATTTTTAATAACGTCCGAAATAATCAACATTTTTCATTGTTTCTGGGCTCATTTTGAAGCTTTTTGTCGCCGTATCACATCAGCTTACGAGTATAAATTGTAAAAAAATTTCTTTTCGAATTGCAATAACTTGAAGTTGTAATAAAAAAGTTGGATAAATATGAAAACATCTTGCCTGTAGGCAAATCAGAATAAAAATTAAATAAATATACATTTTGGGGAAATTACATAGAAACTTTATGATTATATGTTTCGTATATTTTACAAAAATATTTTTGTTACTAAAAATAATATTTTTATTTTTCCAACTTTTTTGTTACAACTTCAAGTTCTTGCAATTCGAAAAGAAATTTTTTACAATTCATACTCGTAAGCTGTTGTGATACGGTGAAAAAAAAAATATTAAATGAGCCCAAGAACATTGAAAAATGTTGACTATTTCGAAAGTTATTGAAAATTTAAGAAAACATTGAAATTTACACTATTAATGCAATATCTACTTAAAAACTAGACAAAATGGCTTCACCCTGGGCTTATTTTAAACAGAATTTCGAACACAATCAACCTTTTGAAGAGACATTTTTTTAGCTCCGGTATAATTAGAACTAAATTTCACTAAATATTGATAATTTGTTTAAATTGAAAAATATCTTAAGAAACTGATTACTTTATTCAATTTAACCAAAGGAATACGAAAAAACTTTATTTTATTATTTGACCAGAAGCTTAATTTTTGAGCACTTATGTTATCAACAATCAAGTCGAATAATGAGGCTTGAGATGAATAAGGAAAAATACGAATTTAAACATTTTTTTCCTTAATATAAATTGATTTTTAATTAACTAAATTAAAGGCTAAATTATGATGTACAAAATATTATACCAATAGTAATGAATTATTAATAACAAAAGAGTCTGAAGTACATCAGAAATTAAATTAATGAGTATAATATGATGCTGTATACGGGACTAAAATTATTAAGGTCAGTTAATACATTTAAGCAATTGTCACCTTCTCTCTTAATAAAAAACATTTCAGCTACAAGTCTTTTGAACTCTTTAGGCTCATGCTGTGAAACCAAAACATGTTCTCAATGAAACTGATGACCAGTCATTATCTGATGTTTCGCAATAACTTGATGGTTCTTTGGATTTTGTCTAAAATTATCATGATGCTCTTTTGTTTGTGTAGAAAGTAACCTGCCAATCTGGTCTACATAATATTTATCACAATTTAATCAACAAATTTTCTAAACTACATCGCAAAGTTAAAAAATGTCAAAATAATCTTTTCCTAATTTTAGAAACTTATCTAGTTTACAATGAATCCTAAGTGTCGTTTTAATATTAAAATCATTCAAAATTCTTTTAACCTGTACAAGTATTCTTACAAACAAGACTTATACTATCTTACGAAGTATTCGCTCTATAAGTCCTAAATTATTATTCTTATTTCTAGTCGCTTGCGACTTTGTCCTGTGTTTCCAATTTCTCTCACCATTATTAATTGAAAATTTCGACTTAAGTTCGCAACACTACTTCGTAATTCTCCTTCTTTTGGTGTCATTTTTTGGCTTTTTTACTATCCTGTACAACCATCTCTCTCTCAAATCTTCTCGCTTTTTCATCCATTCCTACCCCTGACCATTTTAATTCAGAATCCACTTGATTCTTTCTTCAGAACTCTCCCCTCCCTCTTCGTCTCTCTACACCTCTCTGACACATGCAACTATATTTCCTGCTCATACCTACATTATCTACAAACATTCTCTTCCTCATTAATCCAATACTTGCGTGCTCTTATAGCCTCTCTCATTCTGAATCGCATTACTCTATTCCATTTACTCTCCTTTTTAATCTTTTCCAGGTACACTGGTACCCTCTGCCCCTCAACAATTCTATACCAACTGTTCCACCTTGAATCTGCGATTTTTTCCTATCTGTCCTCTCCTTTTCTTGCCTTCATCTCTTTCTCTATTTCCTCCCACTCTGTACCCCTATCATGTATACCACACTCACGCCTCATTTTATATCTCTCCTTCTCCCATTTTAAACGCTTCATGTTACCCCTCCTCTTTTTATCCATGACCTCGCGGGCACAAGCTTTTGCAATTTTGCTTTTCTTTCCTCTTTTTAGTTTCTCTTCGAAGTTCCAGGCTCTTTTCACTTGTCTCATCACCATTTTTTCTCGTCCTATGTCTTTCCTCAGCATATAACCTGGAAAATTCCAGCTTACTCCCAAAATCTATCTCAAAAATCTCTGATGCAAATTTGCTATTCTCTTGTGTTCTTTCCATCCCCAGATTTCCACACACTAGCTTAACACTGACCATACTAATAGATCAAACATCCATACTCTCATCTTCCAGTCATTCTTGAACCATCTTTTTCCTATACCTCATACTTGTTCCATTACCTTACTCTCGCATTTCAATCTGTGTCTCATCTGCAGCTCGCTTCCTCCTCTCGTTTCGAACCAAAATCCTAAGTAGCAAAACTCATCAACCCACTATACCAACAGGCTATTTATCTTTCATTCGTACTCTAATCTACCCCTTTTATTTCTGAAACACATCATCGTGGTCTTGTTCAAACTTATGCTTAAACCCTTTTCTCTCAAATACTATTTGAACACTCTCAACAACAAATGCATACCTCTTTCATCATCCGCTACTAGCACTACTTAATCTGCATATGCTAGTGATTACAGTTTGCCCGTTCCTAATGTTGTCCCACCTTTTCCTTTCATCTTCAACTTCCTCTCTAAATTTGCGAGAAGAATAGTAAATAGGAGTGGGCTCAGAGGACAACCTTGTCTGATTCCCCTTCCTGTCCAGAAATCCTCACCTTTCTTATCTCCTATCTTCACCCTTATCCTAGTATCCACAAATATTTATTTTATTCTTTTTATTAAACATCATCTTATCCTCTCTCTTTCATAGCTACCCATAAGATGCACGTGTTAACTGAGTCAAATGCTGCCTTAAGGTCTACAAACAATGTGAATAGCTTTTCTTTCTTCCGCCCTAGATTCTTATTGATTAGATAGTTGAGGGCGTAGACGTTATCTATGGTTCCCACCCCTTTCCTTAAACCTGTTTAATAGTGTGGTATCTAGTTCCCTTCTCTTCACCTGTTTTTCCAACCTCCTTCTAAGCACTTCAGAATACATTTTATATCCCACGCACATGTGTGTGATACCTCCATAATCCATTGCTTCATTTTCCAAGCCATCTTCCCCTGTTGCATTATTTCTTTTCAACCATGAAATCGCCTCATGCACCTCATCTCTACTAATTTCGTCTTCACTTTCCTCGTCTTATGGTGCAAAAAAATATTTATCATAGTAAATATAAATATCATATCATAATAGTATAATTGTATAGTAATAATTTTCTAGTGCAGATGACTTACTTCAGACAACAAAATTAAAGAAATAAATGTCAGCTCCTTTATTGAAGATAAAACTTTCCACATTTCGAGAGTATAACACTCTCCTCATCTGGAATAAAACTTCATTAAGGTCGATTTATGAGGTAAAATTAAAAGAACCATCCTCTCAGGTTCTAATTCTCAATTAATTAGCCTGGATGTCATTTTTTATGTTTGTTAAAAAATTTTGTGATAAAATTTTTGGATGCGATTAATGTTTGGTCAAACCTGTAAAGAATGCATTAATCCAAAAACATTAATCCTAACCGAAAATTTTATAACAACATTTGTTAACAAACATCAAAAATGACATGCAGACTAATTAATTGAGAATTAGAACCTGAGAGGATGTTTTTTTTTAATTTTAACACTTAAATCGACCTCAATGAAGTTTTATTCTTGATGAGGAGAGTGTTAGACTCTCGACACGTTGAAAGTTTTATCTTCAATAAAGGATCTAACATCTATTCCTTTAATTTTTGTTGTCTGAAGTAAGCCATCTCCACTAGAAAATAACCACTATACAATATAAAAACAACTCAGTTGAAAGAACACCAACAGCATATTAACAACATTGATTTCCGATAAGTAAGATAATATTATCTATTTATGTTGTACGTGCAAAATTGTTTTTAAATTATATAGTGATAAAAAATAATTATTTTTTCGTGAAAAAATTTTTAATGATGGAGAACATAATTCGCTTAACCTACAAAATTGAAAAGTTAAGGTTTTGCATACTATTCTTACAAATTTCGTGAAATTATAATAAATGTAACGATTAAAAAGTTAATTTTACTTAAAGTTGTTATACTAATAAAACAAATCTATTATGGAACTACTTAAACTCCAACAATTATAAATGTTAAAAACAATTTTTAACAAACAAAATAAATTTATAATGTTATGATATTTAAATTCACTGTGATAAATATTTGTTTGTTGCCATAAATAAGAAGTTATACACCTGCTAATAGGTACATTTATTTATTTTTACGAATTTGTGTACTTTCCGAATTTTTCCTCCTTATATTATCTTATTCGTAATTTTTCACCCGCCAGATTTTAACGTTTCCGCACTTTTACCCATTTCGAAAAATGAAAGGGTCCCTTGTCCGGTTGGTTTAAATTTTTCTTAAAACAAGACTAGTTTAGGCGAATTAACTTATCTTGAGGCGAAAAAAAAATTGTTAACAGCACTTAGAAATATAGAAATGGTAAAGTGGCTCATAATCAATTTAGAAAAAAAGCTCGAGCAGGGGTGTGGCGGGTTAGATTGACGGGTAGGGGGGGGGGGGGGGGGGGGGGGGGGGGGGGGGGGGGGGGGGGGGGGGGGGGGGGGTTACAAGGGGTAAAAGTCGTATTATCGTGATTTTCGACGAAACTTGACGCCCTACAGAAAAGTGTTTCATAGAAAACATATAGATTATAAAAGAATCTACAACTTTCGTATTAGTAACTTTTTCACATAACCTTAAAATGTCCGAGAAAAATGCGAAAAACTGTGTTTTCCTTTTTCTTTTTTTTTTCATTTCCGCTAAAATAATTTTATTTTGACAAAACTCAATGAAACTATACCTTTTTATGTCCTCAATATTGAAAAAAATTTTAGATGAAAAAATCAATTGGTTTCCGAGATAATCATCTATTCTGGTCCGAAAGACTTTTTTTCAAATGAATTTGTCCTTCAGGAATTCATCGTAAAGAGTTCTTTGAGGGCTCAATTTTTTTGTTTTGGCATATACTTTCTGATGAAATGAAAAAAATATAGTCGCTATTGGTGAAAATGCTCAAAAATGAAAAAAAAACTCGAAAAGTGACTTTTGAAACAATCAATTGTTCACTAAATGTTGATCATTTGTTTAGATTGTAAAATATCTTAAAAAACTGATTCCTCCATTCTATTTGACGAAAAATATACGGTAAAAGCCACTATCCGCGAATGAAATATACACTCTAAATTTGAATCAGTCAAAAATAACTGATTAACAGTCAATTTTTACTGATTTAACTAGTCCGGATTCGATAACTGATTCTGTCAGTCAAGTTCACTGATTTTGCAAGTAATTTTAACCGATCTTATCGTTCATTTTTACTGATTTAGACTGTAACTTTGTTTGAATCAATAAATTTGGTTAATCTTATCAGCCATTTTGACTGATAGAAACTGTACCTTTCACTGCCTAAATAAGTCACTTTTGATTTATTGAATCATTCATTTATGCCTTCTTATAAATATTTAATGAAATGGAGAAATTCAATAGAGAATATTAATATACAAATAATACAATAAATATAAAAGTAATTCAATTCAAGTAGTTCGAAGAATAGTGAAAATTAAGTTTATACACAAAAAATACAAATTTTCAGCGCAATACATGAATTTTCAACTAAACACAATTCCTTGTACACCAGATTGCCTAATTTTTAACTAGAAAACATAAAATTTAAGCTATAAATTTAATTTAAAATGCTCCAAAAACGGTATTTTAAGGAATTTAAAAGGGTTTTAAACAATTCCATAGAATTAAAAATATTACAAAACTTTTCAAGAAATATAAATAAATGTTATTTAATATAATTTGATGGGGTTTTAAGAGATTTGATAAGATTGTAATGAAATTCGAAAAAAAAAATTAATATCAATTCAAGGATTTCGAAGAATTGTTAAATCTGAAAACTCTAAAAGTGCTAAAAAAAAAATGTTATGTTTCAAGTAACGAAAGATTCATGCTTACCTTTTTTGTTTAATTATTGGCACCGTAAAATTATCATTAATTTTATTATTATAATTTATTTTGTCATAATTATTATTAAAATTATTGTTATTTATCATTAATGTTAATTAAAAATTAAACTATTAATAAATATTTGAAAAGTTTACTATCCAGGTAATATATAAAAACAAATTTCTAGTTATTTTCGCATAGGCAACACCCTTCTTTACTTTCTTCTAAATTACTGATTTACTTGCCACTTAGAAGATGACTTAAAAATCAGTCACTTTTTTGACTAGAATCAGGAATTTTGACTGACTGATTAAATTAGTAACAAATATTGACTGATTCGTCTGTCAAAACTACTATTTTAATAGTAAAAATGACTGTTTTGCCAGTCAAATATGTTTTATGGATTCAATCAGTCGAATTTTGACTGATTTAAATTGAGAGTGCACCCGTCTTGAAGTCAAATTTAGGTCGAACGTGTCCAATTTCAGTTGAAATATTTTAATTCCGAAAGTCAGAAGATACGCTCCTGAGTGTCCTTTATTACGATGTCATTTAAGACGCCGCTAATTTTTTAATTGTGGGATCAAGACACCAAATTTTTTAGTTTCTCACAATTGTAATATGTACATAAATCGTTAACTATACACAATGCTGACGCTTTCCAAGAAAAAAACTCGGTGCACATTTTTTCAATAAAAAAAAACCTTGATAATTAATAACATGAAAAAAAATTGTTTCACAGTAAAAATTGTTCGATTACCATTATTCAAACTCGATGCAAGAATAGTAAAGATACCTTGATTCTAGACAAATTAATTAATCTCTATTATTATTCACAGTATTTTAAGAAAAAATAATCTATGCTTTTTCTTTCAGAAATTAAATACTTTTTCTATTTAACCATGACAAGGAATTAAAGTATTTATAAAATGACCACTACAAAATATTATATATAATCAAAGAATAACTTCAGACAAAACTTCTCAAAGACAAACTTAATGCTTATCATATATGAGATACGATAGATTCTACGTTTTCATTTTTTTTAACATATTTTGTAAAATTTATTTTTGTTTTTTGTATATTAAATAAGTCGTTATACTAGACACTATATCAATTTTTTATGTAAACACTGGATTTCTCTAAAAGGTAAAAGATTAAATAAACTATGACATCAGTTTTAACAAGCTCTGTTGATTACATTTTTCCATGAAATTAACTTTGCTGTAATGTAAATATCTCAGAAGGACAAATTTAACATTAATAATCATTAACATAACGACCGTAAAATGTAGTTAATATATAATCAAAGAAGGCGCTCGAATGTTTTTGAGTTAGACTTTTAATCAAATTCTTCAATAATACATTAATATATGTTTCTTTTAATTAGGAAATATGAAGATTTTGTATACTCTCGTTATATCCTTGGCGGTCATCCTCAATGTTATTGGTAAATATAATCATATGATATATCTATAACTTTGGGTGCGGAATATCGGAATTTGTGCGATTTAATTTTAATTCAATCCCAGCTGCTATTTCCTTCTCAAGATTATCTAAAATTATTGGAAGTTTGAACGAATTTAATATAGAAAAAGGCAAATTCTTCTTAATCAGTCGTTTAACTTTTCTATTTTTGCGCTCAAATTATTTTTGCGTCATTGCTCTTCACATTGATAACACTTGTGATTTTTAACGTTATTTTGTGCGCTTCTGTGTTTTATTTTTGGGATTCCTGAATTTCATCATTCCACCACGTATCACCAGACATTCTTCCAGCAACCGCAGAACCGCACATTTCGGTCGCCCTTTGAACAATGGTTTTGCGTAACAGAGTTCATGCGCTCTTTGTATCTGTATTACTTATAACTAGCACTTAAGTTGCGCTAATTACGCGTTCATTTTTTTACATTCCGAAAATCAAGTTTTTACAATGGTCTGTCCGGCAGTCCGTCCGTCCGTCCGTAAACATAATAACTCTTGAACAAATAAACGAATTAAATCGATTTTTGGCACACTTTTTATTACTTTATGAAATTAAAAACATTTTCAACATTTTAAAAATCAATCGAAAATCAAAATTTAGATCCAATCAACGCACCATGTGAAAAAAAGTAAAGAGAAGAAGAAACTTGCTTTTTGTGAGCCCAACACGAGTATCATAACAAATTTTTAGATTTTGCTTGAGAGACACTTGTTGTTAAAAGTAAAAAAAGACCGTAACTCCTCTTTGGTAGGTCCCAGGGGGGCTTCAGCAATGTTCCGTGCTATTAGGGTACTGATCTTAAACAGTGACAATTAAATATAAATTTCGAGTTGAGAATCGGATTTAATCAATTTAAGGACTCAACAATTGTACAGCGAGACCGCACTTTCAAATCCAAAAATAAAATTTCTGGTCGGCTCATGAAGTCGATCAATCTTTTGAAAATTTCTGAGTTTGACAAGGAAATTTAAATCATCTCGCTCATGTGAGGTTAGGAAACTCTACATACTGGACTGGTCATTGGTGCACGCAGCGGCAACCATTGAGAGACCGGTTCAACTTTTCTTGTAGCGTGCGATATTTTTGGAAACATTGATCGATTTAATTGATTGTTCTATATTTTCAATTTTGGATATTGAAGCGGACATGCTCGAAAATATTTAGATCCTGTAACCAATCTACTTTAATCGGCGACTCAAAAGCTTTATTTAATTGTTTTAATAATTTTTTTGACACACTCTCATCGCGCGCTTTGTATATATATTTCCCCTACATTTTTGCAGAGACCTTTTAAAATTAAACGTTAAAGCATCGACAACTATAATTTAGAGATTGCTAATTCTTTTTAGTTAAAGCTCTTTTGGCTTTAAAGAACACATTTCGATTAGATATCTCGTGCATCGCACTCGATTTTGTGCACAATGTGAACTTTTCTACATCATGTTCAACCCTATTATATCAAATATAAATTAAATTTACTTATGTATTTGGGCATACGATTACTTATTTCTTCTTATTTATTCATAGTGTGTCCCCTGAGGATTTACATGACTTCCATTCCTTACAATCTTTCCGCTTATAACTTTATATTTTTTTTAAATCTTATCCTTTTTATATATACATTTATTTACAACAATTTACATAAAGTCTTATATCTAGTTCCCTATCTCTATCTCAATCACATATTCTACACTTTCTCTTCTCTTCTTTTTCCTAGTACATCCTTTCCCTTACCTCGTTTTCTAATCTAAATCTCGTCCTTCCTTTTTTATCATCTTATACCATTAAATGTATTTTGATTCCTCAATTATCACCTATCTTTCCATTAATTGCCTTTCCCTCTCCCTTTTTTCTAATTCTTCATAGTTTGCTCCAGTCCCGTCTTCTATTTCGTTATCATTAAAGAACTCCATCCTTTCTTATTCCAATCTCTTTAATTCGATCGCTCCCCTCCCCTCTCTTCTACCTTCATCAAACAAGTACTCGCAAACTCTCCTCCATTTCCGTCACACAGCTTTGTCTCAAATTTCCATACCCTCTTTCCCGCTCTAATACTTAACTTATCCCTTTTTCCTATTCCCCATATCTGTTTCATGACCCCTGCTGCTTTTTTGTCCTTTTTCCTATATGAGCTGTATGATCCCCATTCGTTTGCAAGATATATCCCAAATATTTATACTCTTTTACTTCTTCTAACTTTATTCCCTGCCATCTCCCTGTCCATTCTTTCTTCCTTCCCCCTTCTTTTCTAAACCTCATTGTCTTTGTCTTTTCTACATTTACATTCAACTTTTTCCCATTTGAGTATTTCTCTGATCCTGTAATTAATCCCGCCCGTATGCCAGTGTATATATCTTTTCCTTCCCTATCCTAACTACTCTTCAACCTTTTCTGCCCATTTCTTCTTCCAAATCTGATATTAATGATGATACAAGGTGGGTTGTGGGGATGGTGTTAGGTCCAACCTTGATCTACTGTGTTGTTGGGAGCCGTTGATGTTTGCCAAGGAAAGCTGAAGGGGCTCTGACCGGGCGCTGGCTTGGAAAACTGTTTTGGACCGGTGGAAACCGAGGAACGAGTGAAATGATGCTGCGAAGTTGTCTGTCTGGTGTCTGGCGAGGGTAAGCGAACTGCTAGGGCGCTAACCCGGCGCTGGAGAGGCGGACTAGTTTGAGCCGGTGGAAACCGAGGCCCGCTGATGCAGTGTTGCTGGACGCTGGCGACGACGAGATGCTGCTGGGTGATCTGATCTGCTCTCGCTGGACTGGTTAGGGGGCCGGTGGAGACCGAGGCACATGTGTGACAGATCGCGGCGGCTGCTGGATGCTGCTTGAAGATCGGGTGCCACCCTGGCGCCAGGAGGCTGGATCTGGTGAGGGGGTGCCGGTGAAAACCGAGGCCCGTCGACGAAGGCCGCTGGACGTTGCTTGGTGGTCGAGTCGCCGTCCTGGCGCAGGCGTAGTTTTGTTCCGACCGGTGGGACCCGGCGCCCGCTGGTCACTGTCGCTCGTCTCAGTGGTCTGCGTTGAAGGAATCGCGGAAGGCTGGAAGGCGACGGCGAAAGCGCGTCTGTTTGCAGGGACGGGAACGGCGTTTTTGGTTGGGACCAGGCATAGGTGAAGGATGAGGAGTCCTTTGGAAGAGAGAGAGAGAGAGAGAGACTCGCAGGGAGTATCGGGGCTGTTTGCAAGCTGATCGATCCCGTTTAGAAGAGAGAAGAGTTCGAGGGTTGCGGGGCTGTTTCCAAGCTGACCGACCTCTTGAAAAGAAAAGTTCGAGGGTTACGGGGCTGGAAAAGCTGACCGACCTCTAGTACAGATTCGAGGGTAACGGGGCTGTAAAAGCTGACCGATCTCTAGTAAAGATGCAAGGGTAACGGGGCTGCGAGAGCGGACCGACCTCTTAGGTGAGAAAGAGAGAGAGACTCCGTGGTAGGAGGGATGGTTGGGGAATCGGATAGGTGCGAGAGAGAGAGAGAGCAATGGCTCGACGGGGCTATTCAAAGAAAACCGCCACTAAGGAGGAAGGGAGAGGAAGTTTAAAGAAAAAGCGGAGAAGTCGGAGAAGCTGCCGGCCGTCGGTTGGCGCGGAGCTCTCGGCGAATCGTGAGAGAGGTGGAGGGGCGTTTCGGACGCCTCGGCATCCCCTTCTCTCTAGTCGGGCCGCGCGCAGGCGGTGACTTTTGAAACGCGCGGTAGCGTTCCAAAATTTCCACCGTTCGTAGAAGGAAAAATAAATGACATGAAAATATAATATGAAGAAGAAACTTTGACAAAATGAAGAACTTAAATTAGAATCTAGGAAAATGACAAAGTAAAATACGAAGAAGAACTTAAATGAAAATAAAATTCAACAAAAGTAACTTAAATGATATGAAAGTACAATACGGAAAAGAAGCTTAAATTAGAATCAAAGGAAATGACACAAAATAACTTAAATTAGAATCAAATAATATACAAAAGAAACTTAAACGATATGAGAACTTAAATTAAAATCAAAGAAAATGATATAAAAATACGAACTTGAAATCAAATACGACAGCAGAAATTAACTTAAAAATCAAAGAAAAATGCTATGAAAATAAAATACGAACTTAAATTAAAATTGAACAGATTGACATAAGAATTAAGGTTACAATAAAATATATAAAATGTACAATAGAATTTATATTATAACGCGCGCGATTCTTATTTCTAACGGAGATTAATCTCCTTTGCTCGGCCTTTCCCCGGAATTTTAATAAGAAAAAAAAATCGTATTTTAATTTTACATTTGATCTTGAGAGGATTTTACGTATTGTCAACGTAAGGTTGGCAGCCGCTGCCAGCTTTCCCAACGAGGATAGAGGAGTGAGAGAGGGAGAAGGCACTTAATCTTATGAATCATGGTCATGCGGGCCAGGCTAGCCATGGGACGGGGAATCCTTCCCGTGCAACTGCCGACCAGATGGCCTTTACGGCTTCTCTCGCCCTTTCTCCCATTGAGTCTAAGACTCACAAGGTTAGGCGAGGTCGTAAAGACCGAAGTGGATTATATCAATAAACTGAATAAAAGTGGACCAGAGGCCATCCTTGTCTCGCACCTCTCACCAACCAGAAACTATCTCCTACTTACTCTCCTACCTTTACCCTGCTTTTTGTCTCTATAAAAATTTCTGATACTCTCTTTATAAATCCCTCTCTTATCCCCTATTTGATCATATATTGTTATACTTCGCCTCGGTCTATTGAGTCAAACGCCGGCTTTAAGTCCACGAACATTTCTGTTATTGCTCCTTTTTCTCTTCTAATTCTCTTATTTACTAGATAGTTCAGAACATATATGTTGTCCATTACCCCCATTCCTTTTCTAAACCCTGTCAAAATCGGTGACTCGATATTTTTTTCTTCAACTTCTATCTTAAATCTCTCGTTAAAAATAGTTACATATACTTTATACGGTGTTGACGTCAACGTCACCCCCTATAATCCTTAACCTCCCCTCCTTTGACTTTCTTTACTATTGGTATAACTACTCCTTCTTTCCATAACTTTTATTTTTATTTTTCATGATTACTTTAATTTTTTGCTCTTTATTTTGCACTAATTTTCATTTTTAGCTACAATAAAACATCTATGATTTAAATAAATTTATATTATTACAATTCATAATATATATTGGTATTAAAAAAAAAGTATAATTATTGTCTTACCTTTATAATTTAAAAAATTGACATCCTTTTAAAAATAATTTTTTTAACATTTCATTGCAACCTGATTCTTTTTTCCAAAAATTATATTTTTTATTTATAATGTCATTTACAACTAACAAAACAAAAAAGTTATAAGAAAAAATTGATCATCTTTTTAAATTTTCTGAATAGACATAAACAGAATTTTTGAATTTTGAAAAAGAATCTTCTAACATATTTTTAAAACATGCTCACTTTTTGAATTTTCATAAAAAATGGCTGGCTAACGAACTTGACCTTTAGTTTGGGAAACTGAAAGAGTATACCGAAGGCGGTACAAGACGGACAGACAGACACATTCGTAAAAACATGTTTGTCGGATTGAGAATGTAAAAATAAAAAATTAAATTTTATCATATTAAAAGATAAAGGTTCACAAAATTTTTACAAAGACACAATTAATATACCATTTTTTTCGATTCACCTTTTTCGTATCTTGTATATTTTTATCGCAAAATTTAATCCGAAATTTGTTATGTCAATCGTGTAGGATGTTTCAGAGCCAGCACTTTTCTCATTCTGGCTTTTTTTTATATCATGCGCTGTTTGGCTTCAAATGTTCATTTTCTTCTTTTTTTAATTTTGTGAATGTTGTAACTTTAGTAATTTAATTTTTATCCAAAGAAGTTGTGGACATAATTTTTTTGCCTTTTTGCATACTGCGAGTAAAATTAGTCTAGAGAATTTTGAAATTTATCTAACTTTTTATATTTCGATCCGAAATGGCTGGATAAAAAAACTGCCCTTCAGTTTAGGCTAGTAAGAGAATATTTCAAAGGCTAATCCATTCGCTTAATTCTTCCGAAAAATTTCGTGCTGACAGACTTAAAATTTGCACACACAGAAGGTCTTGAAACATGGACATTTGACGAAAGCAGGTGAAGCCAAATTTTACACAATTTTAATGCGTCCTGTTTTGAGAATGTAAAAAAATTGTTATCATACCCTTTATCGCAGCTTTTCTGGTTTTTCCACAAATTTAGTTTGTTTATTTTCAATTTTAATTTTGACGATTTAAAATAAAAATGCACGTCCTAGCGAGAAGTGGTTCTAAGGAAATTAAAAGATATAATTTAGATGAAAATTGTATTAGTTAAAACGATATTGTAGCTTTTGTCTTTTTTCCAAAAAGTACTTTCTTTTACTTTGAATATTTGTTGATAAAAGAAGTTTATTACAAATTTGTGGATATAAATATTGATAGGTATGATAAATAATATCGTGAAATATTAAAAAACAAAATTTGTTATTCATTTTTTCCAAGTTTTATTTACAAAATCCGTATTTGAACGAAACGCTATAATTTAGAGTTAGGTCGGCAGCCATATGATATTTCGGCAACGGCTTATCAAAAACAAAAAATCAAAGTGATTTAGATTTGATATGAAAGTAGCTACAAAATGACTTATGGATATCAATTTTCAACAAATTGTGTTATTTTAATCAATAAAAACCAAAATAATCGAAAAAACCATATTTGCCGCTGTTTTTTATGAAAAAAAATATAGCAGAAATTAAAATTTTAACATGATAATAGGTAATTCTGTGAGTACTTATGTGTAGAATGTGTGGTTCAAATTTCAGAAGAATCGACCTACTGGTTCCGGAGAAATCGTGTGGCCAGTTTCTCAAAACGCTGTTTTGAGAAAAACGCGATACCCAGCCAACTTTATTCAAGCATTCCAAGTGCAAAAAATAAATATCGGAGCGCGAAGCGCGAGATTCATTAGGCGTCCGCTCTAGGCGCACTCAAAGTTGCAATTCGCGCGCGCGAAGAGCGTGGGTCCGCGAGGCGGGCGGGTTCTGAAAATCTATTCGCACTTTCGGTTTCTGTGAGTTCTCAATTTTAATTCGCGTTTGTTTTGTTTTCTTGGTTTCCTTTCTTCTTCATCCCTGACCTAAGTTTATTTTGAAGACCAGAAGGTAATGTTTAGTGTGACATTCAGAACATCCCATAACCCTTATATCTTTTGCTAGCTCTCTTAGTCTTTCATCCACAAAAACAAAGTCAATTATATTATGGCTATTTTCTTTACGCCAGGTCTAAATGTGGATCATATTGAGCCTATCTAAATAAGCTATTTGTAATAAATAAACCCTTATCTAAGAATAAGCTAATTAATCTGTCTCCGGTATCTTTTTTTTTGATCCCCAGAAATTACCTGGAGCTTTTCTTTTACCTTGACGTTGATCGGCAACCCATCGATTCATTACTCGTAGTATAATTATTTTTTCACCATGTTCATAAATACTTATTGTATAATTTATGGTGTCCTAAATGACGTCTTTTCCTTCTTTTGGAGCACTTTCAACTAAGGCGTAGTATGCTATGATAAATAATCATCTGATTCTAGTCCCTGATTCTCTGATTCTTATACTAACCCACAGATATCTGAGTTATATGAAATCATGATCTCCAAGATGCTGCTTCGCTCTTCCATTAATAATAAGACCTACTCCTTGCCAACCATGTGCTTCACTATGTACTCCTGACTTTATTCCAAACCCGTCTTTAAACTCTCTATTTTCTATGTTTCTACTTAAACACCTACCCTCCATTCATTGCCTGAAACTTGACCTTTACATTTACAGTGTGCATGCCTTTTGTGAATTAAAGTTTCCGTCCATTTCGATGCTATTTCATTCGTCCTATGGTTGAGAATTTAATTATAGCATCAGTTCCACAAAACTTCCGTTAATGGGGGGCGAGGACAATATTGGAACCGAGAAAGTTATAGTTGATTGATTTTTTCTGCAGAGAAGGTCACCAGCCTTTAACGGCGTTGTATTAGATTGGAGTTTGTGTGGTCTCCTAAAGGATGTTCGGGAAAGAAGATGGGAAAGACGGTGAAGATAATGGCATAAATAGTTAAATTTAAATGCAATATTTGAATTCGTCCTAACAAATATTTTTGTAAACAAAGACCAAACGCGTTCTCAAAGAAACAGTCAGGTTTTTCACCCAAATAGTTCAATTTTCAATTTTGAACCAAATGCACGGACAAATAATGTAAAGTATGGCATGAAATGAGTATGACCCGCCCCCCCCCCACACACAAGAAAAAATAGTAAAATTTTTAATGAGATCATGACAGTTGCAAAGTCACCTAAAGATTAAAGTGTAACATTTATTTATTTAACCACATAATTTAAAATTAGGTACTAAAATTAGGTCACCTTTCATGAAGACTTTGAGCCCCAGGTCACTCCCTTATAGTTTCGTGGTTTACAAGTTTTTAGCGAAATAAACTAAATTGTCCGCATTTAAGGAAATAACTTTAAAACACCCGGCACATAAAAATTTCTAATTGCTTCTTTTCATATTTGAATAAATTGCGACTGACCTTCTCGAGGCTTCGGAAGAAACTGACTTTTATGGGCAGATAATTGATGCTTGTCAGATGACACTTTTGAAAATTCTTTGTGTTCAAGTAAAGGTAAAAGACAAAAATTAATTGTTTTGCTTAAAGATTCATCTAGTTGCTTACTAAGTTACCGATATTTACTGAATTCGTTGATTTTAACTGAAAATTAAGTTCTTAAAATGAAAGTTGCAGCACTCCAGTTTTTGTTAATAATAATTTATCTATTTCAGTTGAAGACTAAGTAGTTTGATCGAAAAATAATGTATTTAGTTAATAAATTAATCTTTTTGAAATGAAGTTAAGGGATTTAATTGAAGAGCAGATTGTATTTTTTTGGCGCTTATCGTGGATAGACCCATTATCGCTTGCATTAGAGCGATGCTTAGATGACCTTCGACTCAAGGTGCCAGAAAGTTTTATCCGGCTGTACTATACGCTGTACTTTTTTCCTAATTTTCATCTAAAAGAAATCAATTGCAGCAATAAAGCGTTTTATGACTATTTCAACAAGCCCTTTACCTACGCATGCAAGTGTTGCTTTCAATTAAAACCTTCCCTTGTGCAAAGGAAGTATTGGTTTAAATTACTTTCTCCAAATTTTCTGAATCAACAAGAAACTATCGACAATCAGTTTGCTATGTCATTACCATTATATAATTATATAATTTAGGTAAAAATTGATACTCTGTCTCTTGTTGCAGACATAAGTTTACAGTTCGACTGCTTACCTGATGGTGAACCTATTCCTAGTTGTCCGCGTTTCAGCACATATAATTCTTCTGGCAGACATAATTTTTCTGACAGGTCTCTTCCCCCAGTTGAGCGTTCTCTCCGCGATAGGTCCAGGCCTTCTCCTAGAAGACATCCTTCTTGTCTCATACTTGGATTTAATTGTGAAGAACTTAGTTTAATTCGACTTATTCCGAAAGCGAATCCACACCAGGTATTCCAAATTCACAGGTACACTTTTCCAACCAACAAACAGATTTTTCTGAGAGGAGCAGGTAATGCCCCGTTGCCCTTGCCAACCGAAGAGCGAATTGTTTTAATAACATCTATTGGCGACGTCATGGCAATATTTGAGAATAATAATACAGTTCTTCGTGGAATATATAAAAGGAATTTTCGTATGAAGCTAACACGTGTGAGATTAAACATGAATAATGGTAGGGTTCTCGAATTGAGCCGACATGAAGGATGGGAATCTCCTATAGGAAAGCGCCCAATCTTAAGAAATTATAGAGTAGAACATTTAGGTAAAATGTAAAACAAATTCAGTCATACCTTCAGTCGATTGAATAAAATGTAAAAAATATATATAATACTGTTTTTAATCACAATTAAACTAAAAAAGGATTTATGTTACGGAATGTATAAAAAAATGTATAAACGCCTCATGGAATCAGTTTGCAACTATAAAGATACATTTCCATATTCAATTAAAGTCACTGGGCTTTCAATGAACTATTTTAGATTTTAAACGGAATTAATTAAAAATCAATAATTATTAATTTTAGTTAATCAAGTTCGAAGAGTATTACAAACCTAATGTTTTAAAATTTCCTGAATTCGCCTTGTTGTAAAATGAAGATGGTTTAAAACAATAAAAATAGGACTAGAAAAATCGGCGAAATACAATGCTAATTTCATATTTATAAATATTTTTACTTATTGTGTACATATTATTGAAAGATTTTTAAAAATAATTAATTTTAATGGCCAAATCACGTTTCCGGACCTCATTGTTTGATATTTTTTTACTTTTTAGACCAATAAGGAACCCACATTTTCTAAAATGTTCACATTTTTCGCGCTAAACTAAACATGAATTCTTAACTATTGAAAAATATATTAAGCCATAAATTTCCTGGTGCACACAAGGGAAAACTAACCATAAGTCGTTTAACGGAAAATTCTATGTGTTAGTGAACCTTTGAAGATTTGTTATGCCCAAAAATCGAACCATAAAGAATTATCGGAAGTCCGGAGGAAATATTTAAGAAGCATCAAAGTTTCTATTTGAAGGTTAATACTTTTATTGGCCTCCTATTAAATCTATATAGAATAGTAACATAAACCTTAATCGCGGTTTATTGTTACCAGATTATTTAATTATTTTCGTGTGTCTCGATTGCTCATTGATTTTTCAGATATTTCATTATGACTAGTCGATTATGCTCAATAGTGATTAATTATTCACTATTGAGAAGAGCACTATCAATTATAACAAATGAATAACTATATAAAGATCTGTTCGAGAATTTGAGATTTAAAAAAAATTTTAATTAAAAATTGTATGTTCTCTTAACTTAGCCAAAACAAATTATTTTTAATACAATTAAATTTACATTGTAATGATGGAATTAATACTTTAATTGATGATGATGATAATCAATTGTAACTCGAAGAAGCGTTATTTAGTGGTTTCCACTTTATTTCATTTTTTAAGAACCTCACAAACAAGTAATACTGTTAAGAGTGTAAATAGTTGATAATTCAACATGGTATTCCGCCATCCAACCAAACATTTATTTTTCAATTGCGTAATTGAAATTTAAGCAATATTTTCTCCTAATTGTAACGTACACATAAATGATCATATTGACCGAATTCTCCGACCTTCATAGAAAAAAACCGATGTACAAAATAGAAATTTCTTCGAAAAATGTGGACTGCCCATTCAACACATTTTCGAAAATATGTAAACATTTCATTATTCTTATTCTCTAATAATGCGACTTTATGTAACATCAATTCAAATCACTATAACCTTCCTGATTCTTGTTCTAATACTAAAACAAAAGTTATATTTCTACAACTATACTCCTTATCTAAAATTACTTTTCATACAACTCTGCTGAAATAGCCTTGAATACTACAAGTAAGACCTCTTTTGAAAAGCAACATTTTCTATATTAAATTATTTGTTCTTAATGAAAAAACCTTCTTTTAGCTTTGCTTTACTTTGGAAACCCTTTTATACTATACCTTTCTCCTTATTAGAAAGCCTCACAAACTGGTCCCTGGTTCTCCTATTGTACCCTATATTCAGATAAGGTCCATATAAATTACTCTTTTTTAAAGATTTGGTCTCTATGCTACCCTATTTGAGTCAGACCGAAAAATTCTAAATTCCATTAATTTCATTAATTAGAAGTGATTTTAAAGCTTTTCAAATATTATAGGATAAGAAATTTCCTAGGATTTCTGAAAAAGGGACAATTTTACAGGACACATGAAGTTTTTAAATATGGAAAAAGATTTCACGTTTTTTTATCAGATTTCCAAGGATTTCTATTATTTGAATGGAGTTTAAAACTCTCAAAGTATTTTATTAAATTTTCCATGAATTCAGAAAAAATCATCATAGAATTTCACGGAATTGTATAATATTTTAGGGAATGTCAATAGTAGATTATGTACTTAGGCAGAAAAGTTGAACTTTAAACGAGCATGCTGAATCGGACGTCCGAGCTGAAAGCCGAAAGAAGGAACGGTAAAACGGCATTCTACTCTGATAACCAGATTATTAAATCGCCTGGGCTAATTAAGGCTACAATACCAAGGACTCGGCATTTTCACATTAACCCTGACACGAGTTAATTTGAGCTAGTGACTCTGACAAATCACTCTGGAAAGCCCTTTGAAGGTCACGCGCGGGGAATCCCCTTAAAGCAATGTCAGGGAATCTAGAGGTCTGCTTAGGCAAACTTATCCGCTATTTCATTATCCCCGATCCCGCAGTGCGCCGGGACCCAACAGAATCGGACAGTGGACCCCCCTTCTCTCTCTCTCTACTGCTGCAAAACTATGATTAAATGCAAGCGCCAGAATAGGGCCCTTGGGGTCCGAAGATCTACGTAAGAGGCTCTCCAGAGCTGGACGCGAGTCCATAAATATGACCATGCTTCTCAAGCAGGGTTCTATTAAAAATTTAACAGCGTGAAAAAGAGCATATAGTTCTGCCGACAGAACAAACATGTGATCCCGGAGACGGACTCTAAACCTACGGCCACCGGAGAGGATGTAGTATCTACATCCGCCCATCCTCACGGCGGGTCAACTGAATTATTCGGGTAAAGACATGCCGTCCCAAGAAAATTGTGGTCAGCAAACTCGTAAAAATGTTGCTGCAGAAACTCACAATTCTTAAAGGCTCCCTCTGATTCTAAGCCGTAGGAGATCGGCGCCAAAAAATCACTTGGAGAGTGATTGAAAGAACCCGCAGGCTCAGAGCAATGCATAGCCCGCGTAAAGTTTCACATCGCATCATAGGTCGCCAGTAAGCCAACCTTTTCCGAGGTCACCCTGAAACCTCTAATTTGGATTCCGGCTGCCAAATGTTCCAACTTCCTTGGTACTGGGCTCTCATTCCAACATAATTTCTGTAAGATGAACCCAGCTGCTAATAGCGACCGGTGAAACGACAAAGGGGTCTCCAAAGGCTCCGAGAGAAGACCAGAGATGGGCGTGGGGCTCTTACATTCCAAGGCAACCCTCAGAGAAGCATAATTGATCATGTTTAGCAAGAGGGTGGGTGAGGCACCCCAAGAGATTTTTGCAATCTTCCTTAGAATATTGAGAGCTCTTGAGAACATGAGGAAATCACCTTAATGTGAACGATCCAGTTCAGTTTTTGGTCCAACATTATCCCAAATAGTTCAGGCTAAATTGGCACTGAATAGCCGTTTAATTGATAATAATGGAAATTCCTTGAGCCCTACCCCCACATCTGGAGAAGACACAAAGATGCGACTTTGGCACCGAGAACGCCAACACTACAGACACTCGGGATAATTACATCAGAGAAAAAGAAGAGATTGCGCCTGCTCACCAAACAGGAGACTGTGCAAAGCAATCTCGTTGGAACCCGAAGTCCCTAAGCTAATCAATCAAAGGACGCACTAAAACGGCGCTGAACGCACTTTTAAGGTACAGTACAAGAGCCAAAATGCTTTTACCTACACGGAAACCCTTCATGACGTCTGAAGCAACTAAGGCCACGAAATCCATAGAGAATCTGCCTCTTCTTAAACCGAACTGGAATTCAGGGATTCTGTTATTCTTCACTGCCAATAATGCCAGGTTTCGCTGAGTTAGTCTCTGGAACAACTTGCAGAAAGTTGATGTTAGAGATTTCGGCCTGAAGCCCTTACCACTTTGTTTAGGAATGAATTGGACATGGGTGTCGCTTCAAAATTCCGGGACGAAGGATCCGCTGAATATACCACTAAACAGGCAATGTAAGAACTTTAACAATGGATCCGAGAAGTCCTGCATGACCTCATACGACAGACCATCCATGCCGGGAGAAGACTTAGCAGTGCAAGGCCACGCGAGACCCTTTCCAGGATAAAGGCTTTCCTACTGAAAATTCTTATATATCTTCCTATATAGGATGCTATATAGGATCCTATACAGGAACCTGTATAGGGACCTACATAGGATCCTATATAGGATCCTGCAGAGGATCTTTCAGTGGATCCTGCATAGATTCTATACGTTTTAGCTATAGGTGCTACCTATAGGAAATGACTAATAAGGTACGTTCTGGTATCTAACTAATGGTACCTTATGGTATCTGATGGCAGGTATGTCTCTAGGTGCTCTTAGAGGACCAACAAAACTTCTGCGCAGACATAGGTGCCATACTGCTGCGCATCTGGACGCGGTCCTATAAAGGAACATACACAGGACCTATGTTATTTCCTATAGATGGCACCTATAGGTCAAACATCTAGGTTCCTATGTAGGATCCTATATAAGATTCCGTGTAGGTTCTTATATAGTAACCTACATAGGAATTTTTTGTTAGTTTGGTTCATGCAGTCTCGCTTATCGAACTTCGAGAAAGTATGCCTAGTCTGGGAAGGGATCTCTGAGCAATCCAGCTCGTCCTGTAGGCCTCTGATGACAGGGGAATCCGGATTCCTGACGTCGCCAGTGTGTGGTTAACCAGCTCGAGAAGCCAGGGCCTTCAGCCCGCGCCAAATCCTTGCGGGCCCGTTGCTGGATCCAAGGACTCACAAAAGGCTCGAAAGGACTGGTGCCTAATTCCTCTGAGCTGTGCTTTCACCTTACTATCAACCCGCTTATACATCTCCATTTCCTCGTCTGTCTAGTTAGCTAAAAAGCTCTACCTTTCCAAACTCCTTTTAGATTAAATCGTCTAGCATTCGGCATTCCACCGGATATGCTGCCTGGACCTCTGTCCGCCAAAGGAGTCTGGTCTGTAGGCTCCACGTGCCTCCAGGGAGTCACAGACAGAGTTTATTTTATCTGAAATATTCGCGTTCTTCTCGTTGAACAGGTACCAGTTTAACAGCTTAAAGTTAAATCTGTTGAAAGAGGAGCGGCAGAGAGATGGAGAGGCTTTCAGTCTTTCGAAGACCAAAACATGATCCGAGTTGTGAATGTCATTGCGAACTCGGACAATAGAGATCGATGCAAGAGAAGGCGGGAAAAGAGCGAGATCCAGGTTGTTGGTAAGCCTACCAGGACCCACTCATGGAAGAGTAGGCGTTGAAATCCCCACACATTATGAAGGAGTCTCTAATGGACACATGATCGATCAGGCCCTAAGAAGTCTAGAGTGATGCTGGCATCTGGAGATACATATATAGAGAGGAAGACCACCCTCCCGCGTGACGTTTTAATGGTTTTCTCCACGACCTATATAACACTTGTCCATAGACCAGACAAATCTATCACACCGATAAGTCAAATAGCCCTTAATTTAGAACTTTTAACCTCGAGCCAGCCATGATTCGGAGATGCATGGGATATTAAAATCAATTAGGAAGAGCAAGGACTCAACTTCCTCTCCTTACCCAATTACGCCGCGAGCATTTCAATTTGCAAATTTCACTAGCTTTCGTTTAAATTCCATTCCACAGACTTCCACGAAATCAATTATAGGGGCAGGATACCCAGACATAACAAGCTTAAAAATTTATATAGAAGCGAACAAAAAAACTAGAGCTGGGTCTCCACAATCCACAGGGAATACTAAAAGTAATTAAATTAAGTAGTACACCTAAATTCGAGGCGTTCAGAATTAAAGAGTTTCCGAATTAGAAATCTGCAAATGAAATGAAACAGCGTCAAAAAATAGGTAGGAAGAAGAAACCTGTTGACTCAGGTCTCAGTACTGTCCAAGCACGCGGCTTGGAACGATTGAGAAATGGCGTCGCGGACAAAGGAAGGATATCGTGCCATAATTTGATACAACTTTTCTCGAAATTTAAGTATAGGCCAAAGTTTTGAGGAAATGTCTCCGGTATTGGGTAAGGATTGTGTGCATCGCAAAACAATTTTCCGATGGTACAAACATTTCGAAAGGGAAAATTTCGGTCTCGCCCACGACTCGCGCTCAGGTCGACCGCCGGAAGTAATGACATCGGAAAACATTGCGTCTTTGAATAATATCCTGAATCATAATAGAAGAATCACGTACCGGCAGAAAGAGCAAATGTTACACATTAGTGCACCAGCATTCCATCGAATTCTTCATGAACATTTACATGTTAGGAAGGTTTGTACTGTATGGGTACCACATGCTTTGACCAAAAAGCAAATGACAGCGAGAGTAAAGTGGTGACGAAAAAATACTAAAAAGATTTGAATTGGGATCTTCTCGGGATGTAAATAGTATTATAACAGGCGATAAAATTTGGCTGCATTATCACGACGTTCGAACAAAATCACAAAACAAGATCTGGCTGTTTGAGAATGAGGATGCTCCAGTGGAGGTGCGGAAGTCTCCATCTGTAAACAAAAGAATGATTGTAGTAATCTTTGGGAAACGCGGCATTGTGGATAGGGTCGTACTGGAAAACCAGCGTACAATCACTTCTTTCTGGTACACTTAGGTATGTTTACCCCAAGTCATAAACCAACTCAAAAACATCAGGCCGAAATCTTGACTCAGCACCTGCCTATTCCACCACGAGAATGCACCGGCTCACAGAGCAAAGTTCACAGTAGCTGCTTTGGTCCAATATGAACTGAAATTTCTAGATCACCCTCCTTACAGTCCAGATCTTGCTCCCTGTGACTTTGGTTTGTTTCCAGAAGTAAAAAACAACTAAAAGGGCGTCGATTTACTAACGAAACTGACCTTTTGACGGCGTGGGACCGAGCGTGTGCAGATCTTCCAGAAGAAAAGTGGCAGGGTTGGATCGAAGACTGGTTTCGACGTATGGAGACGTGTATTCACTGCGGTGGAAAGTACTTCGAAAAACTATAAAAGATTCGTCTGTATTGCAAAACTTTCGTAGCGCCCTATGTAAAGAAAATTAATTTTTAATTTGATGCTACTTTGAAGTACATTGTATGTTTCAAACAGAAAGCTCCTAAAATTGTAGCGTTTAAATTTTATTCTCTTTAAAAGTTAGAATTGGAGCCAAAAAATTCGACTAAAAAAATATAAAAATGAGTATTCCGTCATTATTACCGTTAAACATGTAAATTTAAATTATAAACCTTTAAATTCATTAATATTCAAATAGAAATTTTTAAAATAATTATTTTTAATTTCAACACAAAGGTTCGAAAACGTTATCGCAACTGAAGGGGAAAATTCTTTGCAATAGTGTTGACAGATTGAAAAAATTTAATTTTTATTTATTTTATACCTGTTAGATATAATAATTTAACCAATTATTTAATACCAATTAACAATCTGGAAACTTATGACATTGAAAAATTGTTATTATGGATCTTAGAATTGAAATCGCATTGGCACTTTTAAATCAAATAAATTTTTTATTTGATGCTACTTAAAGTACATTGAATGTGTCAAAGGAAAAGCTGTAAAGTTGTAGATTTTAAATTGTATTACATTTGAAAGTTAGAATTGGAGCCATAAAACTGCACTGAAAAAATTGAAAAATTAGTATTTCGTCATTATTGCCGTTGAACATGTAAATTTAGATTATAAATCTTTAAAATTTTATAAAGTGGGGCTATGGTCGTAGAGGCTAAAGCGTAGGCTTTGGATTCACTCCGTCGGCTTGCGGGTTCGATTCCCGCCTCGTACTCTGGAAGAGCCTCGGTGGCCCATGCGGTGAACACGAGTCTAGCAAGGGACTTGTTCACCTCCGGAGATTCGTGGGACCCATACCTCTAAAGAAAAAGGTTTTCTCTAAGTACTTAAAGCTGTTGCTCTTGGTGGTTCGGAATCCACCATAAACTGTAGGTCGCCCTCCCACCACCAAGTAAGCGTGTGGGGGAGGGTGTAAAGGAATAGGGAAGAAGGTGCAAGAAAAGTGTAAGCCCTTAGAGGACACATTAGAAGCTTCTATTCCAATAGTAGTTACCTTTAAAATTTTATTAGTCGAAAATAAACTTTTGAATTAAGTACTTTTAGTTTTTAATAGAGAAGACTGAAAAGCGCTATTGCAACTGAAGGGGAAAAGTCTTTGGATTGATATTAACATATTGTAAAAATTTAACCTTTTGTTGTAGAGTTTAAATTTTATTCCATTTAAAACTTAGAATTGGAGCCACAACATGTGTATAAAAATGTAAGAAAATTAGTGTTTGATCATTTTTAAAGTTAAGCAAGTGAATTTAGATTATAAGCCTTTAAAATTTAATTATTCGACAGAAAAATGTTTGAATAAGATGTTTCTGATTTCAATAGAAAGGTTTGAAAAACTCTATCGCAACCAAATGGAAAGGTTCCTTGCATTGATATTAACAGACTGTAAAAATTTTTTCTTTATTTATAGTATATTTGTTAGAAATAATAGTTTGATCAATTATTTCAATCCGTTCAAAAACTTTTAAACTTTTAAAATTAGAAATTTTGCTATCAGGAAATTTAGAATTAATTGTGTTTTTAATATCAGGTAATAGAGAGTCAAAAACGAAGGTATTTCTTGCTATTTTTAATTTAATTCCAAAATTAAATATAAATCCCCTTAAAATGACCACAAAAAAATGGACGGGCTGCCTATAAATACATGAAAACCAGTTATGTGGAGGGGCTGCGAGAATGAGATTTCAGAGGTAGAAGCGCCAAAGAACCACAGCCCAATTTTTGCCACTTTTTAAGCCCCCCCCCCCCCGACCCACCCCACATGTGGTCCACTGTGACTCGACTCGCTAACTAATATAAACAAACAAATTTTTCTTGCTACTGAAATGATAATTCTTCTTTTACAGGACTTTATGTTCAGAGGGCCAGCTTTTGTTTTTTTCAATTGCAATTTAACAATACCGACATTCACAGTTTTTATTTAAAAGATAACACTTTTAAAAAATGCCAGATTTAAAAAAATCGAAACCTGATGTTGCTGAAAAGTTGTTATTCTTTATTGCAAATTAAAATATCTATTAACTTTTTTAAAAGAAAAGGTATCCGACGGTGTCGCAATAAAGCCAAACATGCTAATAAAAAAGAACTTGTGTTTGAGTTCTAATTTTTTTAAATGAGCAAAAATGATTTTTTTTTTTTTTTGATTCAGGTAAATTTCATTTAAAAAATGTTTGTTTTGTTTTATACTTTAATGCATGAAAAGCAAGAGGCTATGCCTAAATTACAAAAACTTTTATTCTGAAATTCTAAAGAGCCTACTCCCTTTGTTAGGGTTCTAAAGTTTTGACCGCCCGAATTTCATATTCATTATTATCTGGTAATTATTACAATTATTACGTCATTAATATCACGTAAAACGATTTGGGGTAGGAGGGGATCTGGCAAAATGGTACTGTTTGTCATGAATAAACGAAGTAGTGTAATTTCGAAACGAAGAAAGATTTTTATTTTAAATTAAAAACAGATAAACTGAATGAAAGAGACGAATTAAAAAAAAAGAGCTAAATCCTCAACTCAAACAGATTCATTCTCAAACAAAGAGTTAAATTTTTTGACAAAGAAGAGTTTAGAACAAATCACATGAATTTCCAACTAAATAGTTGATTTAAAAAACTATAAATGACAAATCAGTTAAATTTTCTACCAAAATTTACAGTTTTCAAGCAGTTACTTTTGGTGTAATTGCGAAATTTGTTACCATATAGTTAATTTTTCAACCAAAAAGATTATTTTCCCACCAGAAAGACGAATGTTCACAAAGTTACATAGATTTGAAACCGAAAGGTCGAGTTTTGAACCATATAGTAAAATTTTCAGTCACAAAATTGATTGTAAACCAAAAAGGAAAATAATTTTCATCAAATTAGTTTAATTATTAAGCTAAAAGATGAAATCTCAACGAAAAATGAAATAGTTAATATTTTAACTAAAAAATACTTTTACTTTAAATCAAAAACAGTTAAATTTTTCACGAAAAAAGACGAATTCTTAACAAAATACATCAATCTACAACTAAATAGTTGAAGTTTCAACTAACTGAATTAGTTCAATTTCCAGTTTAAAAAATTAATAATCGCCCAAAAAGATTAATTTTCGATGAAAAATGTAGATGTTATTTTAATCAGAAGAGCTGCTTGAATTCTAGAACCGAAAATTATTCTTGCATAATTAAATTATAATTTAATATTAAAGCTAATTAGAAAAAACGTTTTTAAGATGAAAAAAATAAATTGAATTATTCTAAACCAAAACTTGTAATTAAATAGTAATCTCAAATGCAAAACATGAAAAATGTCTACGTGGATACGTTCAAGCTTAAAAAAATGCGAATTTCATTTTAAACTGAAAAAAATTTAGTCATAAAAAATTGTGATATTAAAACTTTTGAAAACACAAATCCTTCAAAATTAAAATCTTTAACAAACAGTCAGAGAATTTCAAGATCTTACATTGAAAATTATAAATTAAAGCGAAACATAGCGATTGAACTGTTGATAATTACATTAAAAACTATAATTTTAAATTAAAATTGTGAAAATTTTAAAGATGGTAAATATAGTATGGATAAGGATAATATCATTTAGTATCAAGTAACATTTAAAATGACTGGATAGATTTTTTGTTAAAAGATTTGATTGATGTCAAATCAAAAATCACTATCAGGTTTATCCTGGTTCTCCCGATAAAGATAATATTGTTATAATAACCCGTATAGAAATTCCCCCGACTGGCCCTAATACAACAAGGTTTCTAGTCGGATCCTGGTCGGGCTACTCCTGGCTGAGTTTCATGGACAGGAACAGGGCGGGAGCCGGTCGGGCTGCATTTTTGTTGAATCACGAGGTCCGGGGGCGGCCGGTTACTGGCCGGGCCAACCCTGGTTATATCTCATGGTCGGGAGCCGGTTGGGCACTGGTCAGGTTATTGTAGAAATTACACATTTTTAAGAGCCGTGATATTATCAAAGACGTGATTATAAATGCTAGATAAATTATTATTTGAAAATTATAATTTAAAGATTGATTAGATCAGTCAATCAAAAATGAGCTTTTTTAAATTCATAAAAAAACATAAAATTTTTTTGAATAATTTAACATTTTGAATTAAACTGTTATCGATTCTGATATGTGCAATAACAGAAATGATACCATTTCTATAAGCTTCTCTATATTTAGACAATGTTTAGTCTGTACGATTTCAAATTTACCGCCATATATAGCGCCTGTTGTGTCTGTCGTCTGCATAGACAATAAGTAATTTTCAGTTTCGCATCTGGAACGAGGATTCTACTTGCACTCATGTCGCGTCGTTTCTTCGGAGTTCGCAAATAAAATCGAGACTCATGGTTAAAATCGACCTTATTTCAGTGATAAGTTTGAAACCCCCACTTAGTGCGCAAATAATTATTATTTTAAATTAAAATGTAGTCTTGTTTATATAGTTTTCACTTTCTGTCTTCCTAACCTTAAATCACCACGTGGCTTCCAAATTGCTATGGGATTCTATCATCAGGAAATACAATTCTACTCCAATTTTCTTGCCAGAATTGGTTCACTTGATTTGCACTCTTAAAGTTCACCGTAATCTTTACGATGAGCCATAAAAGACAAAAAAAAGTTACCAAATTCTCGTCTGAAACAACATTTCTTAACCGCTTTTTGGCCGGATTACCGGACCGGATCCCGGCCGGTATTGAAGCCGGGATCCGACCAGTTTGGCGTGACGTTTTTAGCCGGATCCTGGCCGGATTCTCCGACCGGCGCCCACCTTAAAGCGGGGCTATCCGGCTGGGACCCGTCGGATCCCTGATTGGATTCCTACACGGGAATTTTTGTCAAAATCTGAGACTTTAGCTAATCCACTGTTGAAATTAGTGAAATCCCCTAATAGAATTAGTGAAATCTCATAATCGAATTAGTGAAATCCCCTAATCCAATTAGTGTAATCCACTATTTGAATTAGTTG
This sequence comes from Belonocnema kinseyi, assembly GCF_010883055.1. NCBI lineage: Eukaryota > Metazoa > Arthropoda > Insecta > Hymenoptera > Cynipidae > Belonocnema > Belonocnema kinseyi. The sequence continues at coordinate 151,698,514 of NC_046657.1, forward strand.
ATCCCACTTTTTAGATTAGTGAAATCTCCTAAATGAATTTGCGAAACCGTAAAACCACTAATTGAAATAGTGAATTTCACTATTTCATAGTGACCCACTGTTCTTGAATTAAAATAGTGACAATTTATCATGAATAGTAAAATTCACTATTTCAGATTTAGAGAAATAACTTCTAGATATAAAATATCGACACAAGAATCGATCTTTTGAAACCTAGAAACTAGAAAATCCCCTCAACATATATATGGTAGAATTTATACATTTCAGATAAGCCGTGGCGGGAGACACTATATACAATTTTTATGCAAAAATCGCGTTTTTCTAGAAATTGAAAGATTACATACATTATTTAATCTGTTTTAAAAATTAAAATTTTGTTCCTTGAAATTGACTGATAAAACGTAAATATTTAGTACAACCAGCGTGACACATACGAGTATAATCAAGAAGATTTTAGCAAATATAATTAAACGAAGCGCTAGAATATTCTTTAGTTACTGTCTTAATCAAGTGCTAGATAATACATTAGTAGGTTGTTCATCTGAATAGAAAAGAGGATGATTTTTCATACATTCGTAATAGTCGTTGCGGTTATCCTTAATTGCATTGGTAAATATAATCATATGCTATATCTACGACTTTAGGTACATATTTTGCATTCATTCCCAATTGCTATTTCCTTCACAATATTATATCTGAAATATTCAATTTCACTATTTCCTAGTGAATTTGCACTATTTTAATTTAAGAAGAATGAGTCACTATGAAATAGTGAAATTCACTACTTTAATTTGCGGTTTTAAGATTTCAATAATTCAATTAGAAGATTTCACTTATCCGAAAAGTGGACTCCACTAATTCGAGAAGTAGATGACTGTAATTCGAATTGAGGATTTCACTAATTCGTTCAGGAATTTTACTAATTTAAACAGTGGATTAGCTACAATCACAGGTCTTGATAGAAATAATAATAGCAATCTTATCTCAATCAATTGTATTTATCAACTGCAACTCGAAAATTATCTGAAGAAAGTTTCCATTTTTACGTATCATACCGTATAAACTAAGAAGAAAATGAAAATCTGAAACATTTCACCATTCACTTAAAATTTCGCAATCTTTCCTCTCGGTTTCTTAATCTAAAAATCAAAGACATTCCACCCTCAACTTTTCATTTCAAAACATTCTCGCAATTTTTCATTATTTTTAACTTAATATAAAGCATTCCATCACAACTTTACGATAACCTATGTCCAGATGGTTACAGTGTCTTTACGATATCGTAAAGACATCGTCAGATCATATGACATATTTACAATACCGTAAAGATGACTTAACGGCATGGACATAGGATGTCGTAAAGTTGTCGTAAAGATATCGTAAAGATGTCATAAAGAGGTCGCTAAATTTTGTGCACACTGGGTATGTCATATGATCTGACGATGTCTTTACGATATCGTAAAGACACTGTAAAGACATGGAAATAGGATGTCGTAAAGTTGTCTTAAAGATGTCGTAACGATGTCGTAAAGACGTCGCCAAATTTTGTGCCCACTGGGTTGGCACTGAAAAATTTGCATAACATTATTTGGAACATTCAACTTCGATTTGGCAGGGAATGCAGGGTAAGTGGGAAAACACGGAGAGGATAAGAACTGTGCCACCAACGCAGGCACTCTGAACTACTGCGCATGTCATGCATAAGGGACTTTATTGGCTGCCGTTCGTGCGCTTATTTAAAATGTTCAAAAATCAATTTTTTTTATTTATTAATAATAATTAGAAATAGTTCGAATATTTTATAATTTGACCATTTTCTGTTAGGAATTTTCCAATTAGAGATTCTTAATTTTCGGCAATTTCATAATTTCGGGGATTTTATTGTACGGGAATTTTTTAATTTAGAAATTTTACAATGTCGGGAATTTTGTGTTTCTTGATTTTTCAGGCGTTTCTTACAATCTTCGAAAATATGCGTCAATTTTGCATCTTAAAAAGGAACAGAAAAAACATTTTAATATAATAAAATCCATATTTATTAATAAGTAAAATTATGAAGGCATAAATTAGTATTAAAATTTAATTACTTTGCATCAATAATAATAAATTAAGAATTGTATTTTTTCATTTCAAATAAGCGCGCGAACGGAAGCCAATCAAGCGCCTTATGGATCGCTTGCGCAGGAATGCAGAGTAATCAATAGAATAGTTTTTATCGATTAGATAAATTGACAAAATGAATATTTTTTAGTGTGAATTTATAAAAAAACGAATTAGTTATTTTTTTAAATCACTTGCTGGTATCAGACATCTTTGCACGGAGCGAATTTGCACATGCAAAAATGTTACTCTACCAACCATGGCGTACCATATATACAGGTTCTTTAAAGTGGCCTTTATTTTACAAAATGAGATTTTTATTCTTCTTATCCCTTAGTTTAGTTCAAACTCAAAAAAATGGTCTACGAATTGGAGCAAAATTGATTAAAACTAACTCGTGCCTCAATCATTTATAATCTTCTCTTTAATCCACTCCCTTAATTTTATACTAAAGAAGCAAATTTTCAAGTAAATCATGATTTTCCAACCAAAAAGTTTGATAACGATAATAACCAGTTTTTCCAACTTTGCGTACTATTTTCCGTACATGCACGCTTTTAAACCACTGGAAAATGGGACTCTGGACAAGCTGCTATCACAATAGACCGAGCGCAGCTGGAACGCGCGGCACCGGGCGGCACAACATGATGCGACAAAAAATTGCATATTTCCTGCAATTTGTCGAGTTTCGGTCCAAAATTTTACACATATATTTATGGATGTATACCATATTATATTATATTTAAAATAAGTAACACTTTTGGATATGAATTTAAATGCTTGTTTAAAAGTTGAACTACTTCATTAAAAATTCAATTTTTTGTTGCATGCTATTACAATTTTTATCACGAATAAGTGGCGAATACATATTACCTTATCCAAAGGGTGTTTTGCTCAAAAACTAGTCAAAGAAGTGTTTCTTATGTAACCAAACTTATCTCCACATTTTTTCGTTTAAAATCTTTCTGAGGACTTCTTGCTTAAAACTCGTAATCTAAAGTTGAAATTTGAAACCAAACCCATTTTCTATAAAAATTGGAATCGTTTTTTTGTTCGTCTTTTTGATTAAAGAATGCATCTGCTTTAGTTGAAATTTCATCTTTTTGGATATTAGTGCAACTATTTGGTTGAAGATTAATCTTCTTTACTTGATGATTTAACTATGTCGTTTGAAACACTGTTTTCAGATATTATGTTTTCGTTTAAGATGCATATTTTTGGTTGAAAATCAATCTTTTTGGTTGAAAGTTGAACTATTATATTGAAAAGTTATCTTTGATAATTGAAAATTTAAGTGCTTGGGTAAAACTTGAATTAAAATCTTGTTATTTTGTTTATTTTTCAATAAAAGTTTATCTCTTTCGTTGAGAATATAAATATTTGGTTAAAATATCAACAATTGCCTTTTTTAAGGATTCATTGTTTAGACTTTAAAGTCATGTTTGTTGTTAAAAAGTCATCCTTTATGGTAAGATCGTATGTTTCTTCTAGTTAAAATAAATAGATTAAAAACTTTTAAGTTTGTCTCTAAAATATGGTTTTATTTCGTTAGTGAAACATCTTATTTCAAAAATTTGATAACATTTAAATGCAGGTATTTTAATATTAATAGTCAGGGAAAATGAAAAATTGATCGAAGGAAATTTAGGTAATTTTGAAAATTACATTTTAATCCAGAAAATCATAAATTATCTTGAATGTAGAAAATTTTCCTGGTTCGTTACAGAGGGAAGAGAGAGTCTTTAAGTAATTTAAGTACGGCTCCTACGAAATTACTGCAAAAAATGTTTAAACCGGAAGACTGTATAAATTCATTTCAGGTGGAATGGTTATTTTCCGCATAAGTTTTTAAAAAGATTGTTGTATGCTGATTCCAAATCCAGCCTGTAAGTTATTGTTGAGTTTGAGCATTCTGCGAAAAAGACGATGGAAGTTGCTATTTCAGGCCTTAAGGACACGTGGCGAGTGGGTCACGTGACTAGAATCCTACCTTATCGACGTTTTTCCTAGTTCCTATCTTATTTTCACAAAAGGACTACATTGAGTTCAAAATTTTGGATTATAAATAATAATCACTGAGAAAGTTGAGTGTGGTCCTAAATTTTAATATTTATGAAAAAAGCAAATAAATTTTATTTATAAAAAAAAACTTTTTTCATTATTATAAAAATTTAGGACCAGAGCCACCTTTCATAATGCTTCTTAGTTATTACCCTAAAATTTCCACTTGATGTGGTGCTTAGTGTGAAAATGAGTAGGAAATAAAAAAGTAGGTAAGGTAGAAAACTGGTCACGTGAACCACTCATCACATGGTTTTAAAGAAATGTATTATTTTAATCGGCGGATTCTAAGGGGTTTTGGATTGTTGGTTTTTCCAAATCACTGATAAAACAACCGAACTCAAAACTTTAGATCTAATATGGCACGCTCTGCACCTCTCACATAGGAATAGTAAGGATTAGTATCCCTGTAAGTGGGGAGTGGAACCACGAAGTCCAATAATTCCTTAATGTTTACCACGAATGGATAACGAGGGCCAGTTGCGTGCACATGCGCATTGGCGGTTGTCATGACAACACCCGTTGGAAATTTCGGACTTGTGTTTTGAACGCCAAGCAATGGGGAGTAAAACACGTGACACCGTAAACAGTACTGCGCATGTACGCGCAACTGGCTCTGGGTATCCATTCGTGAAAAACTTTAACAAAGGAACTCTGGCGGACTGAATTAACGGAAAGGATACGCTAAAGTGCATCCTTATAGTTTCCGTATAGTATCTCTTCCGTATCATGTAACAAAAACAAAAAACAGCCCGCATCGCGGGCACATTCTCATCGCGCGCGGCTCACTTCGCTCACAAGTTTGAGCGCGCCCGGGGCGCGCATCTGTTGAATCTCGTGCTTTACACTCGGACATGTTCAACCCACGCGCCTCGCGCTTAGGTATTTTTTCTTTGCGTTTAGAAAGCTTGAATAAAACTTTATCGAAAACATTTCTTTCAGCTTACAGTATTTAGATGCTTCTTCATGTTCTGAATTTTCTACCTAATTAAGTATATTTAAAGAATAAGTTTCTGCAAGCTCTACATAGGCTTTGAGGCACACATTCTCATCGTGACACTCGCCCTATGCGCTTGAGTTTTCATTGATATTTTAAAATGTATATTTTCTGAACTGCCTTAAAATAAAGAAAATACTAAAATCCTTTTATTAGATATTTTTCTCTAACTCGTGTTTTTATGTTAAAAATAGGATTTTTGTTTTCATATTATTTTTGGTGGATAACAAAAAATATCCTACAAGTCTCCTTTTAGATTTTTTACGAATCTATATTTTTCGCGTAATATTAGAATTTTCTGCATCCTGCTTTCGACAAATAAAAACAAAATGACAAGTCCTATTGAAAAATCGTTAAAAGAAATTTTGTAGGAGTTTTTAAAAGCTATAATTTCTCTCAAAGACTTTTTTCGGATTTTACGTCGTTTGAGTCAAAATTTGAATGCAGTGGTGTCAAATTTCAGACAATTTCGATACTTTTTCGTAGATTTGTCGTTTTTCCACAAATTTTTTATGTCATTTTATAATATTGAAAGCAAAGCTAGGTGTCCTATTAAAAAGTAAATTACAAAAAATGCGCAGCTCTTTTCCGAGCAAACAAATTTTGTTTAATATTTTTTTTCGTAACTTGTGTCTTTTTTCAAAAACTTAATTTTGTAATTTCAATGTTATTTTTCACAAATAAAACAAAAACTACGCATCCTTCCCAGAAGTGATTATTAACAAATTTGTAGATCTTTCTTGGCAACACAATTCTTGTTAATTCATCCTATTTTATGTCTTGCATAATTTGAAAAAAAAAGTTATTTTTGATTTTTCATTATTTTTTGTACAATCAGCATTTGAATTTTTGATTTGAGCGGTCCCAAAAACCTATATATCTATTTTTCTGGATTTCTCTATTATTTTTTTTAGTTTGACCTTCAAATGACCTTGACTCTCATGTGATATGAGTCAACAGACCTCGGATTCGGATTCAGCGAGTACAAATACCTATGGGTGTATTTTTTTGAATTTTTCATGGGCTTAATTACAGTGTGACTGTGAGTGTAATTACAGAGATCGACGGACCTCGAATTCGGAATCAACGATCCCAAAAACTAAAGCACACGCTATTAAAGTCTGGCGATGAAGTTTATAAATTACAATCTTATCTTTAATAAACAGGTATTGATTTTATGTAAAATTTCACTTTGTTGGTTTTTATCAAATCTCCACGGTTTGAGACGCCCCGAGTGAAAAAAGCGATTTTACCGAAGATGTTTGTCTGTCCGTCTGATTGTAGTCTGTATTCTAGTCTGTATTCTGTAGGCACGATAACTTTCGAAAAATTGATCAGATTGGATTGTGCTTTGGCACACCTTTATAAGGCCTCAAAAGCAAGAACGAGTTCGTAAACCAGCTATTTCGGATGAAAGTGCAAAAAGTGAGCGCATTTAAAAAAATGTTAAACCACATTTTATCAAGATTTAAAACTTCTATGCACGGTTATTCATAGTACTCAAAAACTCAAATAATTTATCCCAATAACTTTTTTTCTATATAAAATTGGTTAATAATCAATTTTTGATAAGACATGTCGTTTTGGTTTTTAGTCGAAAAACACAACATTAAAAATAGAAAATAATTTTTTGTTGACTAACGACACTAGCTACGAAAAAAATGAAACAAAACTTGATTATCCAAAAAAGGGCTACAATTTTTTAATAATTATTTTTTATAGGATGCGCAGTTTTGGTTTCACGCGTAAAAAATAATCAAAACAAATTTTTTTGACAAACGATACAATCTACCAAAGAAATAAATAGACAAAAGTTACTCTTTCCAAAAATACGGAAAACTCGTTAAAATTTTTCATCAATAATTTTTGATAGGACAACTAGTTTTTGCTCTAATTGTAAAAAATAACACTCAAAATAAAAAAATTACATTTTTGCGAAAAAACGACACAAGGTACGAACTAAAATTAACAGACAAGAGTTGTTCCTGTATAGTACCCTATATAGGGTCCTATATAGATTCCTGTATTAGATCCTATCCAAATGCGCAGTAATTTTTCTTTAATCTTAAAAGAAAGGGGGAGGGTCGGTAAGGCCGGTTTATGGCCTAATTTATTTTTGGACCAAAAAATCTGAAAAAATCATGGTAGTATCTTATAAGTATCCCGAGTCGATT
>NC_046657.1:151705945-151711533 GCF_010883055.1 Belonocnema kinseyi
GGGGGTGAGGGTAGTCCATTTAGCGTGCAATCGACTCGGGATACTTATAAGATACTACCATGATTTTTTCAGATTTATTCAAACGATACATGTTTCAGCGCGAATGATTCCAATTTATCAGTCGGAAGCACAAGGAACCCTGCTTAAAATCCCGGATAGTTTTCAGATGAATTTCGGATAAATTCATCTGCACTTGTCTGGAATTTGACCGTCATATTTTTGTAATCTGTCCTGTTGCATCCGAATTCTATCCGTACAAATATTTTAGGTCCGGGTAAAATTCGGATTCTAATGTCGAACTCGTGGACCGGACAAATTCCGGACTAGACCGAATGAAATGCGGATGACAAGAACCGCCTTGATTTCGGATAGTTTCGAACAACTTGCGGAGTTCGGAATTTGTCCGGAATTTGAAGCAGGGAAAACTATTACAGGTACTCGGCATACGACGAACTGATATTTGGTAAACATTGAAGCCGTCGGTACCGAAGGTTGATAGTCTGCTAGCTCACCACAGAAATCGGGTCTAAAAAGAACGCGAACTATGCGCAGTGACTGTGCAACCAGGCGCGAGAGGTAGTATTGGAACGATCGCCATATTGGACGGATGTCCATTTCCTTCTAACCAATATAAGGCTAAGTAGCTCGTTGGCCAGACGGTTTAAGTTTCCCAATTGTGACACAAAATTGATCAAAACTGTGTATGGTGCGCCATAAGTCACTTAAAAATTGTTTAGAATTAACACCAGTATATGATTATGTACGTTAGGTAGAAGCTAATACTCCGTCTCTTGTTGCAGCATTAAGTTTACAGTTCGATTGCTTACCTAATGGTGAACCTATTCCCAGTGTTTCTCGTCCAGGCTCTTCTAATTGTCCAGACAGAAATCATTCTTCTGATAGCTTTTCTTCTCATGTCGGGCCTCCTCTCCATATTAGGTCCAGGTCCCCTCCTGGAAGGCACCGTTCTCGGCTCATACTTGGATTTCACCCGGAAGAACTTAGTTTAATTCGCCTTATTCCGAAACGATATCCACAACGAACATTCGAAGTTCGCAGATACACGTTTCCTTCGGACAAACCAATTTTTTTGAAAGCAAGAGGTAAAGACCTTGTGCCCATGCCGACCGAAGAGCGAATTGTTTTAACAACATCAACTGGTGACGTCATGGCAATATTTGAGAATCACAATAAAATTCTTCGCGGAATATATATAAGAGATGCTTGTATGCGGCTTAAACGGGCCAAAATAAACATGGGCAGTGGCTCTGTTGTTGACTTGACACAACATGAAGACTGGGAATCTCCTATAGGATATGACCCAATCTTAAGGAATTATAGAGCAGTAAATATAAACATTTTGTAAACCAAAATCACTACGATGAATATGATCAAAAATTATCAGCGTTTAATGGCATCAGTTTGCAACAATGAAGAAACACTTTTATATTCAAATAAAGTCATTGGGATTTCCGTGAACTATTTCCGATTGAAAACGTTTATAATTTAAAATGACTTATTATGAATTATTTTTCAAAGGATGTTAGAAACTCAATGTTTAGACATCTGTCATCATCAAATCTGTAAAACACATTATCTAAAATGTTTGACTTTTTTCGTTTCGAACTAAATATCAATTTTTAATTGTTGAAAATAAATAGACAAAAAAATCGACTCAAGAAGTTGATGTATGTCAGAACGACAAAGATGAGAACCTCAAGCGTCCAGCAATTTGTTCACACGCCTCCACTTGAAATTTTCCGAGAGGAAATTCCAAGTGAAGGCCTAACGTGACAAATTGAGGATTCTTGAGCTTCCGCGACGAGTTCGCTTGCCCTCCTGTAAGTAATTACCATTGTCTCGGCACATCTGCCACCGGCCTGAGTAACGGGAAACGCTGAAAAGGTCCTCCGGCCGATGAAGATACTAGCCTGCCGTTATGTTTTCGTTTCGTGCGAAAACTTGACGACAGGCTTCAGTCACGTACGCCAGTTTTTCTCTCTTTCCCTCCCACGCGCGCTATTCCCTGTCCTTCATCGCTCACTAGCATCTTCCGTCCTCTCTACTTCTCCTTTTCTGGCGCACGGGCTGATACCGGGGATCTCAACCGGCACCTCGAGGCGCGGTGTTCGGATGATCGTGAGTAAGAAAATAAAAAAATAAATCAATAAATAAACAATCAGTCAGATGACATGATCCCCCCCCCCTCTCTTGGTTGGCACATTAGATTTAGATCATAATTAGTTTAAGGTTAAATGGCCTCACTATCTATTATAGTAATGTAAATAGATAAATCTTAATTAGAGTTTAAATAAAAAAGGGAAGGAATGTTGGAATACAAAAATTTAAAATAAGTAGGATAAAAGGAGGTCCTTAGGAACTAATCCGGAAAATATAAATAATTAATTAACGTTTTTAAATGAACAATTTAGAGTAAAATTCCAACTTCCGTTCCATTTATCGTAGCTTCATGATTCTTTCGGAATCATGACGCTACGATCGAGTGTAAATAGTAGTTTTAATCACAAAAATTTCAAATAATCCCTTGTATTTTTAATTTTAAGTTAAAGATTGTTAATTTTTAAGAATTTTCCGGTCGACGCTTGGAGACCGAGGTAGTGCGTGCGAGGCAGCGCTCCCCCATCGCTTGGTTGCGACTCCGTTGTCGGTCTCGCAGCCAATCGGTGGGCACGCTGCCGCTCCCACTGCTCTCGGCCAGCTTCACTCGCGTCCACCGGGAGACTGAGTAGCTCGTAAGTGACAGTTCTCTTCGAGACTTGTACGAAGGCAGATCCGCTCTGTCTTCGAACCTTGAAAATAAATCTCAACGCTAACAATCGACGGAAGTTTTGACTCATCACCAGTTATTAGGATCCTCCTCCTGCGCCTTACGCTCGTGGTTTCTGTGTTTCTGTTGTTCGGCCGTGAGTGTCGCGATTTCGGGCCATCGTTCGGACGACGGGTGGCGAGTGAGCATTTCGCGTAGTGAACAAAAATAATTTCTAGTGGTTAGGTTAGTTAGGTGGAAATAGACATCGGGTGCCGGGGCTTATCCCTGACGTGCTCGTCTATTTTCCAGTGGGTAGGTGGGTTTGCCGGTGCCGGGAGGAAACTCCCGCAGTGCCGAGTACCCTAGTTAGGACTGTGAGTGAGGGTCGCGGTGCTGGAGGGAAACCTCTGACGTGCCAGCTCCGACTCACCGTCAGGTTAGTTGCCGCGCGTGAAGGATCCCGCTTACGTAGACCGGACAGCCCTTATGAAAGGAGTAAATCAGGGCTCTCGCCGCAATCGTCGGACGCGTCAGCGTCGGGCACGTCGCGCCGCCGCCGCCCAGGAAGTGCCGCCAGCGGGGATAGCCACACTCCCGCCCACCAACGAATACGTACCTTGGCCACATCCAGCGAACGTGCCGGCCTACTCGCCGGACGAATCACACCCACACATCCCCGGGTGGGTAAATCTAGTGGGCATTCGCCGAGGTATTGACGGAACCCGCGACCCCCGCGTACGCCGTCCGTTCCGCGGCAGGAACCTGTCTCTTCCGTTACCCGCTTTCGCCGCTCAGCCACGGTATACCTTCCCTCCGGCCAACGTCATGTCGGGTGACACCGTGGGATCGGGCCAGCCGCGGATAATAAATTGTTTGGACTCGCCACCTCGACCGCGGGCATTGCAAGTAGCTCCTTCGGCGCCTCTACCTCCACCGGCGGAATTCATCACATTCAGGTTGGTACCCCGCGAGGTACGAAGCGCGGACGACGCCGGTCCATTATCGCCAGCCCTACCAGAGACCGACACAACCGCGAGGGCCGATTCTCCCGACCTGTCGCGTGACGAGCCTCTGTCTGGCACTCCCACCCCGAACATACTCGTGGGGACCCCGGGGTCGGACACCCTATTCCTCGCGGCGTTAGAGACGCCCGAAACCTTCTCCTCTTATCTGACCGAGCCTTCCCCGAAGCGCCATTGCGGGAACCATCGGCGCACTCTAAACTTCTAAGCAATGGGTGCAAGCGCGACCTAAAAAAAAAGGTCATCGGGTGACCACTTGTCGGCCCACACCCTCTCCGGGTCGGTGAGCCACCTTGGACCCCACGCGAACCTAGGTTCTTCCTTTCCTTCCCTCTCCCTCAATCCTTCCCCCCACCCCCAACACATAACGAAACCATAGCCGCACTCGGCGACCATTACTGTTCCCCTTCCCTTTCATGGACGGTCTGACTGCGTGGCGAAAGTTGATGTCTGGTGACATCAAGCGGGTGCACCTCCCGCCGCCCACCAGTCAGGCAAACCCGCCCCAGGGCATGCAGGCCCTCGACCGTTGGCTTGCCACGCGCCAACCACCCGGCTCGACCGCCGCTACCTCACGTGCCGCTTCGCGCCACTAAGCGCCGCCCCATTCGCGTCCCGCGATTACAGATATTACTGCGCGGCCTAACGAAATTAGAAATTTTATTATATGCACAAGAAAAAAGGTCCTTAACAGAACATAATTTATATATAAATTAACTTTGAAGATTTCGTATACTTGAAAATGAAGTTAAGGTCAAACCTGCTAAAAGAAAATACCAGTTGTCTAAAATAAATTCAGATATCAGTTTCACAAACTTGTAAAAGCTGATAAATTGCAACTCTGAGGAGCAATAGTCTGCGGTACCCACTTTTAATTAACTTAAAAAAATCGTGATCACAAGTGATGCTGTTATTAGTGTAAATAACTGATAATTATTCAGCAATTTATTATGCCTTTAACCCATTAATTACACAGGCCCACAAAAAAAAACGAAAGTGTCTGTGCAATTGACCAGACCTATATATTCTTATGTATTTTTCGACGCTGAATCCGAATTTGCAATAATCGAATTCTACGGGAAAAAATACATCGAAAACCATGTTTTGATTTTTTTTTACAAAAATTTCAACCCACCATACGGTGATGAAAAGGCAGAAAATCGCGAAAAGTGAAAATTTGCTTCAAATTTGATTAAAATGACATTAAAATCAAGTTTTACGATTTTAAACCGATTTATAAACATTGAAGATACTTTACTGGGGGTTCTGGAGGTTTTTCACTACATGAATCACAAAACTAGAACTTTTTTCGACCCTTGATCATAAAGTAAGACTTAGAACCTATGTATAGCGATATTCATGAACACCATTATAATATTCTTAGCTTCTTTTAAGAAGTGCCTCAGAGTTTTAATGGGTTAATCAATTGAGTTTGTAGAATTTTCGCTAATACTTCGCAACTACGATAGCGAGATGTTGGATACTAGATATTGGCGATATCTATTTTTATTTTTGTCTTACAAAAAATATTTTAAATAAAGTTTTAAAGTGTTTTACGCTTACGCACACGTTTCTCGACAAATGACCGGCGTAAAGGATTTCTGACACGCTTTCGACCTCTTTCAGAAGATGCTTCTCTCTTCATCATCCAGCAGTAGTTTAATTCAACTATCCAAAATGCAGAGAGTATCTACTGATTGCAAAGTTCAAGTTCATCACGCTAGCAAATATCTAGTATCCAACATCTCACTATTGAAGTTGCGAAGTATTAGCGAAAATTCTACAAACTCAATTGA
>NC_046657.1:151711633-151714812 GCF_010883055.1 Belonocnema kinseyi
TTAAAGCAAATTTTCACTTTTCGCGATTTTCTGCCTTTTCATCGCCGTATGGTGGGTTGAAATTTTTGTAAAAAAAAATCAAAACATGGTTTTCGATGTATTCTGAAGTCAAAAAAATAAAATTTTTCTTTATTTTTTTTTATTTAAAAAAAACCATGAAAAAACCGTAAAAAATGAGATTTTTCGAGCAAACCCCCATAAAAAAGTAGCTGGACCCTACTTTTTTATTGCAAATTCGGATTCAGCGTCGAAAAATACATAAGAATATATAGGTCTGGTCAATTGCACAGACACTTTTGTTTTTTTTTGTGGGCCTGTGTTATCTAATTGTATTACCTAAAATTAATTAACTTCTTTTCTCCAAATTATATCGTATTCATTACACAATCGTCACACCTTTACAAGAAAAAAACCGATTTTCGAAATACAAATATCTCATGAAAATGTTGTTAACTCCTTCAACACATTTTTTGGAATATGTGTGTATATACGAATGTGTGTGCCACATAAATTTTTTAATATATATTTTTTGGATTAAAGTATTACAACTTATTCGTTTCCATATCTTTTAAAAGAATTAGCAAAACTCGAATAGGTTAAATTTCGTTCTTTTATTAATTGGAAATAATTTTAATCTAATTGGCGATTCGTGTACATGAATGCTAGGATATGCCTTAATCGGAAAAAAGTACAAATATGAAGTCATGCTTCGAATACGTCTATTAGGTTATTGGGAATGTCTGAAAACTGACAATCATCTTAAATACAGATTCGGAAAAACAGAAATTGTACTCTTTAACAATTGGAAATAATAAGTAATATGAGGAATAAAAATTCTTATATATGGAAATGATGTCAAACGAGGATTCGGTATAATAGAATTTATGCTAGCTGGTAGTTTTGAAAACTAGAGGTTACGTAATCTGAAAAGTCGACAAAATAAACATTATACTTCAAACTTCATGAATCGTCAACAATATAGATGGCTTAAAACAATTTAATTAAACAGGTCTCCCTAACGGCCGTTTCGTCGTAGACAGAAATGTTCTTTTCTTAAATTATTATTGGAGCAACATTTATTATGATGAATAGCCAATGAGATTGAATAAAAAATAATTTATGTGACTGTTATAAACAATTTTTTAAAAATAAAACAAGGATTTCTCATTTTTATATTTGAAGGACGGGCTTTTCACTGAATTTATCCGACAATAAACTAACAGTGATTCAAAAGTTGGACATTGAACACTAAACATTAATTTACGTATTTGTAAATAACTATTTCGATAGCAAACTCTCTATAACAATCATTGTTGTGGTAATCTTGGTTGTATTTATATAAAACATTTTTATTAAAGATAATTCAAAATTAGACAGTTGGGTGCAAAACGCTGTACTTGCGTTTTTAGAAGTCACTTATCTCTTTTTTGTTTTAAGCGTAACTTAATGAAAAGTTATTGAAGAACAAGGAAAAATCAGGTGCAATACCTCTGTGTTTGCAACTTAAGAAGTGACTAATATTTATTTTTTTCCTGAGTAATTAAATGAAAAACAAATAAAGACTAAATTTATTTATTACTTCACCGCTAGGTGGATGTCTCTCGCACGCGCTCTCACTACAGAAACTATAATTTTCTTTCTTTAACTGAGAGAGGTTGCGTTGAAATTATCTTTATATCATTTGCTATTGCCGTCATTTAAAAATATCTTATACAGGTTTGTACTATAGATTTTATTTTAAATGGAAATAGAATTTAATTAATTTGGATTTTTAATACAACAAACTCTCGCTTTAAGTCAAGTGACTGGGGTTGCCTTTAAATAGCCTTGGACTGGTTTCGGTTTTGTGGACGTCTTTAGGATTTTACAGAAAGACGTCATAAGGTCGTAATAAAGACATTCTAATCTGGTCCCATAAACTATATCTTAAAGCTGTTATCAGAACGGCTTAGGGATGTCTTTAAAAGGTCCTATTTCTGGCATTTCTATCTTTTTCTTTCACAAGACTTGAATGCTTCAATGCTCTGAAATATTACAAAAACTAATTGAGACTTAATTTTTAACATTTATTTTTTAAAGTTCAACTTAGAAATATTTCGGCTATGAGATTTCTCTAAGTTTTATTCTGGAAATGTGAACGCTACCAAAAACATCCTCCAGAGTAAGCCCGAAACTATTCTAAAATTGGAAAAACTGTTTTATCATAAATTTGCAAATTACACGGAGATATCATAAAGTCATCATAAAGGAATCCTATGTGATTTCCGTTCAAGATTTAAGTTTAATGCGCATAGGCGTTCCATTAGGTCACGTCTGAAATATGAAATACCACAATCCTAAAATCGGTAAAGTGGTCTTTTTTAGGACAATGATGAGTCTCTTACTGGGATTATCTGAAAAACTATAATATGCAGGATACATTACGATTTGAATTAGGAAATTTTGATAAATTCCTTCAGCTCTTATTTCCCTAATTTTTCCTTTGCCCTATTTTTCAGGCTTAGGACTGGCAGCGAATCTATTTTCAAAACGTTGATAATTCGTTCGTAAAACGTTGCGTTTTTAAATCTAAATCGGGAAGCGGAAACGCACATGAAAGACAAACACTTTCACACTACTAGTAACAAGTTACTATAACTAATGTTATTGATGGTTTTAAACTTTAAGGCAATTGCCTCCTTTCTGAAATTGAAATAAAAATACGATCATAAATAAGAAGCAGAGAGGCTGAAATTGAAATAAGAATTTGATCATAAATAACAAGCAGAGAGGGTCGTCAGGACATCCGTAGGTTGTCCACAGGACGTCCTTGATAACATCCTAAGAACCCCCGTAGGACAACCTGCGAATGTTCTCACGGTGTGCCTAAACGAAAAAAAACTATTTTTATGAAGGTATCTCTGTTTGTCTGTCTGTAGTCTGTAGTATTGTGTGATTCGGAACACTTTTTCAGGACCCAAAAAGAAAGAATGAGTTCGTTAATCAGCCATTTTGTATAAAAACTCGATGACTGAGCACATTTTTTTAATTTCCGAAACCATATTTTTTCCAGTTTTGGAAATTCTATTTAAGATTGTTCATAGTACGAGGGTAGTTCAATAAGTCCTTAGAA
Source organism: Belonocnema kinseyi (assembly GCF_010883055.1). NCBI lineage: Eukaryota > Metazoa > Arthropoda > Insecta > Hymenoptera > Cynipidae > Belonocnema > Belonocnema kinseyi. Next base: position 151,714,746 of record NC_046657.1, read on the forward strand.
TGACCAACAGATGGCGCGCGAATCGCTCCAAATCATCTGTTTTCAGTCAGCACCACTCCCGACTAGA
>NC_046657.1:151714912-151725033 GCF_010883055.1 Belonocnema kinseyi
AGAGCTCCAAGGAGATTATGTTGAAAAATAAAAAAAAATTTACCCCAAAAAAATTGTTTTTATACTTCATTCTAAGGACTTATTGAACTACCCTCGTACTTTTAAATAAGAAAAATTTATTCAAATTACTTTTTTCAATAAAATAAAAATTGTCAGAGTTATCGCATAATGTTGCTTTTTTAAAGTTCTACAATATTATTCTGTTTCGACATTGAATTTGATACTCTTAATGGTTCACATTATACTCATAATGTCGTAGGACATATAAAGACGTTTTAGGACGTCCTTTTGATGTCCTGAAGCCCACAGGGAGGTCTTTCACTTTTGAGCGTAAGACATCGCAGACATCTTTGGGAAAACTTTGGAACAACTTTGGGCCAGACATAGAATGTCTTTAGGACGTTCTAAAGTTGTCTTTATGATTGCCCTAGGACTTAGACGTCAATGTCCAAGAATGTCCAAGGGCATTTCAAGACGTCCTAAGGACGTCTTTAGGATGTTCCGGTGCCCACTGGGTTCTCTGAGAACAAAAAGATGAATTAAGTGTAAAATACTTGTGGCGCACGAATTCTACAGAAATTCTGAGAGTTGTCCAGAAGACATACTTCGCTGGAGAGAGGCCAACCTTCAAAACGTTGGTTCGCAATCACAATAGTACGTTGGAGAGTGATCGTGACCGTTCACGATCTGCATTGCACATTATCGCAGCCTTAAAAAAACGATACCATCGCTCTATCATTCCGTTCGGAGGGGGTGGTAAGGGGTGGTCCTGATTCGCTTGCATCCAATTAGCTGTAAAAGTGATGAGAACAGTTGAGACACGAAGGCTACCCTGATCTGAAATCAATATTTCCGGTGCGCCATGCCTGGACACCCATTGATCGACGAACGCTTGGCAAAGCGTGAGAACTTCGATTTTATGGAGAGGAACTGCTTGTGATCATCGCGATAATCAGTATGGGGCTGCAATTTTTGACGAAATTGATTGTAACGCGAAACTTTTGATTCCTGGCAACCCGGGCAGTTTTTGCACCACATACGAATGTTACGATGCATTTATGGCCAGAAATAACCTTTTCTGATAAGTCTGTGAGTGGCTTTAGCTTCTGGATTAGCAGGTTTAAAGAAGGTATCGAAAATGCGTTTGCAAAGACATAACGGCACGTAAGGCCGAATAGAGGTACCTGTGAGATTGCAAATAACCGATGTTCGGTCTAACCCCATTGAAGCTTTTTCAAATTTAATAAGCAGCCTATGTCGGCGAGCAGTTGCTTGATTTATTCGCCGATGACTTGAGCTTCAGCAAGTTCATTCCAACTGAAATCCGTAGGGATTGATATTGATTCTACTCTAGACCAGGAATCGCCTACAACGTTCTCAGTGCCTAGAAGATGTTCGATAAACATGGTGAACTGAGAAATAAAGGCTATTTGCCTTCGTTGGCGTTGTGCAATTTTTTCAGCTTTCTGTGTGAAAGCGTATATTATCAGTTTATGGTCAGTGACTATTTTTACGATTCGCTCTTCAAGAAAACATCTGATGTGACGAACAGCTTCACAAATAGCTGTCAATTCGCGATCGTAGATGATGTAGGCAAGCTGTCAGTAACGATACGCGTTTCTGCATCATGCGTAGGGTGCACTATAAGTGCCGCGCTTGCTAGGTCGTTTTTTAACTTATTAAAAGTAGTTGCCGTTACAGGATTCCAAGAAATCTCGCATTTTTCGCCCTTGTGGAAGTCGCATAAGTAAACGTGAAGAGGAGATTGAATATCAGCGGTGTGAGGCAAGCAACAACGGCAGAAATTAATCATGCCGAGAAAACTGCAAAGTTCCGAGATAGTTTTTTGGTTTAGAAAAGTTGAGAATGGCTTAGACTTTGTCGTTGCTTGGAGAGCAACCTTCTGAATTGATTTTATAGCCCAAGAACTCACGTTCGAGAGCGCCGTACTAGGATTTATTGGCATTTATACGCAAGGCAAATTCTTTGAGAGGAGCAAAAACCATAACAAAATGTTCCCCATGCTCCTCTGGCTTAGAAGAGGCATCGAGAATGTCGTCAATTTTTTGTATCATTATTTCTGATAAGAAAATGGATACTCTTAAGGTGCGTAAGAGGGTTCTTTGAGATTTTTTATTGCTAATGAGAGTAATTTCATGCACGGTTTTCCAAGTGCCATACAAGCTTAGTACAGTCCTAATCCTGGGTATCTAGAAATAGTATTTGATCATTTAAATTTGTATTTTTGGCCTACATTTCAGAAAGTGACGAAAATTAATATCCATGGAAGAGATTTTTAAGGCTGCTCAGTTATAGCATGCATTTATGCGAAGTTTAGGACAGGGTAGAAGAAAAAAATTGCAAATGATATAATCCTTCTTTTGAATTCTAAAGATACTGAAAATGTACAAATTTCGGATAAATTTGACTTCGAATCATATGTGCCATACTGTTAAGAAGTAGCTTTAGATTTAATGAAACAGGTCGGATGATAATGTTTGAGATTCAGTCTTTTATTGGTTACATTATTCAACATCTTTTCACATAACTGAATTTATCGTTTCGAGTTCAGAAAAAAGATTAAAGATCACGTATTGGACTTCAAAATTAAAAATGGCATTGATGGACTGCCAAAAAACGAGAAATACAACCTGAAGTTTTAGAACAACGATTTGAACGATGAGTCTATTTTACAGCATCAATTAATTATGTTCAACGATTGCAGTTAAAATAATTGCGGCTGAAAGTGAGTAAATTTCTGCTCTAAATCACATTAATATCACATTGTTATAAAATGGGAAACTATAATGTTAATTTTTTTGTATTTATTATCACTCCAGACAATATTCTAGTTGTTTAAAGTACATAATTCTGAGTAAGACCTCCCTAAAAGTATTAGAGGCGTTAATTATCGTTTTATTTTACAGATGACGAGGAAACGTCCATTTTATTCTTAGACTAGTTGACACTTCCAATGCCAATTTTATAAATGTTTCTAATGTAAACTCTTAATCGAATACTATATCTAATATAAAAGTAATAGGTGTACGAAAGCATTTTGCCACTGCAGTGTTTGCTTTCTTATTGTTTCTTTGAAAGTACAAGAACTGATCTAAAACATATCAAAAAACCTAAATAACTCATGGTCAGAGGTTAGTTTCTGCCGATAGATCCTTACGGATGGCTGTATCCACTTCAGGCAGATCTTGGGACCTAATATGAACTTGGATATTACAGCTTCTTCTTGTCCTAAAATCCGAACCATATCTCAGGAAATGCCTGCTTTTTGCGATTAAAAACTGAAATACATTTTTATTCTATAGCTAAATATAATTCTTTTAATGACAAACATTAATAATGCAACTCTTAAGACAAGGTTAATATTATAGTGTTTTATTTTTTATCCAAAAAATGTAATTCAATTTTTTGTCCCCAAAGTTACGAGATACATGTAAAAATAGACTGTCCTAATCTTTTTATGGGCAATTTTAAATATGACTGCACTGTTTAAACTGGCACGTTTCGAATTATAAATTTGTGAAACATTTACTCTAAAATTAGAAGTCTTATTGTCAACTGTTTGTTCCCAACCTCACGACTTGTTTCCTCTAAAAACTAGAAACTGCATACTACATATTTTATAGAGATCGGAGTATAATGGATAATGAAGTTTACAAATAAAAAATTTAGTAATTTGGCCTATTTAATGTTAGAACCTAATTCTTAGTCAAGAATTATAATAACACTGCTTGTCTTTAAAAAAATCCGAATCAATCTACCAGGCACCCTTCTTTGAGAATTATAACATTAGTCTTCGAGTCGAATAGAAGTCAAACAAGTCCAATTTCAGGTGAAATATTTTGATTCGGAAAGTCGAAAGAAGCGGCCCTGAATAACAGAATTCAGAATGCCATTAAAGACACCGTTCATTTTCCAATTGCTTAATCAAATGGACTATGTTCCGAGATATTATTGTTAGAAAGGCAATCGAAGAATGTGGTGTTGTGGTTGTAGCAAAAGTGTCTAGTGATGCGTGGTGGCATAATGGAATCCGCGTAGCTATCCATGAAAAGAAACAATCGTATTTACGAAAGTTGAACATCATAGGCTTTGGCGATATGGAGAGAAATATACTCGAAAATGATTACAGAGATAAAAAGCCGAAACCTTAACGGCTATTCAAGAAAAGCAAAGATGAAATGAGAACAGAAGAAAATCCTTGAAATTGTCTCTAATGAAATGTAAATATCTTAGATGGACAAGTATAACATTTATAATTATTAAGATAAGGAATGTAGAATATATTTCGTATATAATTCAAGCAGGCGCTAGAATATTCTTTAGTTACAGTCATAATATAATTATTGCATAATACATTCATACTTTTTTTGCCTAAATAGAAAATATGAAGATTTTTCGTACCCTCGTCATATCTTTGATGGTTATCCTCAATTATATTGGTAATTATAAGCATATAATATATATTTCTGACTTTAGGTACATCTTTTTCATTTAAAAACTTCTATTCTTGCTTGGAAAATTTTGACACATTTCAGATACTAAAGTAACTGAAATTGATGAAATTAGGTTGCTGAAAGCGTCATTCCGTAACTTGGATAGTAAATTTACCAAATTTTTATTTAACTTCAGATGCGATTTCTAAAAATCACAAGTAGTTTTCTGAAATTCCTAAATTGTAACAGAAATATAAGTTATCGTGATGGAAATAAGTGCGCAGTTACATGTGCAGTCCTCGATTATCGAGCGCGTTCCAATAGCAGACGAAACATGGCGTTTCAGCATTAGTAGTACTGTGAAACACTCCAATAGCCCTCCCTTCTATAGCCCTTCCGAGAATTCACGCCGCGCCGCAGGTAGGTATAAGAGGAGCTGCGCGGCGTCTGCTTTTGTCACTCAGGCGAGCACTCAAGCATGAACAAACAAAAGCGGAGCTAGCTGTAATTGAGCGAGCGCATCGCTAATCAATTTCTTATGGACTTTAACATAGAAAAATATCTATTTTTCTTCAAGTGTTAGTTATTCATATAAGTTATTATCATAAAATAATAAAATTTAGGACAATTAATATTCAGGCTATAATAAGCAGTCCCAAAAAATGTGTTTATTAAAAAACTTATTCGGAGTGATCTTTTTTTAACTAAACAAATGATGGTTTTTTACTTAAAAGGCTGAAAATGACGATTTTCAGGAGCTCATTTGGGCCCATAAATATATTTTTTTAGTTAAAAACTATAACAGTTGTTCTTCATAGAGTCAAGAATTGATCATTGTAAAATGAATAATTTTGAAGCTCAATATCAATAAGATAATTAGGACCTTGGTGCAAGGTTCCTAATCCACTTAAACACCATAAACTATGCAATGAAACTGTTATACCTACGATTATACTATTATTCCATCATTTCCCGAAGGAAAAGAAAAGTAGTGGACGTTTGAATCCTAAAATTGAAAATTAAATTTGAAACAAATTTATGTGAATTTTAATTAGAATATTATTTCTCATTGAGTGGCATTATTCTCTTCATTAATTTACTATTATTTAAGCAATGATAATAAATGATATTAATCTATCAGATATTAAACAAATAAAATTGTGAAAAATAAATAATTATATAAAAATTGTTTAAAAAATCCAAATTAAAAAATAGATTTATTTAAAAAACAAAATAGTTAAAGAAATTAAATTTCAGAAAAAAGAAATATGTTCAAAAATGTAATTTTAATAAATACGAGAATTTAAAAAATGATAAAATTGCAAAAAAGTAATTAATTAAAAAAGAAAATTGTTAAAGAAATAAAATGAAAGAAAAAATAAAATTCTATAAGAAACAAAATAATTAAAAAATTTAATTTATTAAAAACTGGAAATGGTTAAAAAATTTAATTAAATTTTTTTTTAAATTACAAAATTTGAACAAAATAATTGTTCGAATAAAAGTAATAGATATATGGACCATAAATTTGAAAATTAAATTTCAAACAAATTTATGTGAATTTTATTTAGAATACTTTTATCATCGTTTATTAGTATTCTCCTAATTATTTATTATTTAAGCAATGATAATAAATTATATTAATCTATCGGGCATTAAACAAATAAATGTGTAAAAAATAGAATATTTAAAAAAAATTGTTTAGGAAATTAAATTTCAGAAAGAAATAGATTCGAAAATATAATTTTAAAAAATGATGAAATTGCTACTGAACAAATTAACTGAAAAAGAAAATGGTTGTAGACATAAAATTAAAGAAAATGTAAAATTATTTAAAAAATCGATTAAAAAACTTAAATTGTTTAATAAGTGGAATTGGTTAAAAAATGAAATAAAGAAAATGAATTGTTTTGAAAATACCAATTTAAACAAATTAATTGTTTAAAGAAAGAAAATGATTGAAATAAAGATGTAGCTACATTAACTGTTAAAATACTTTAATTTATTGTACAAATTGCAAAAAAATCTTACATCCATTTCCAAATCAATGAATAATCCTTTTCGTTGTTTAATGACAAAAAAGGGTACAGATTCATTGTAAGCTTTAGTCACGAAACACGTACTTTTGAATAGACTCGTTTAATAAGGCTCTGTCACATTCGGGAAATTTTTGACGATACTTTTGAACTACTTGCAATGGGACTCGTTTTCCTTGTTCGTCTTTTGTGAGCAACAAATTGTACTCCTTGATCAGAGCAACCCCACGTTCTGCTCTATCATTTACAACTGGCAAATTCTGCACGAGACGCAATCCGCAATTGTAATCATCTCTCAACGTCCATGTTTGTGGATCGGAATCCAAGAAATTAACACTGATATCTAATTTTTCAAAAAACAACATAGTTTTTTTTTGTTACAAATCAATCAAGTGTTAATGAGTTGATATTTCGTGTGTCAATTACCATGAGCTCTTTTCGTTTTAGAGATTTCTTATCATCGGCACATTCTTTGATAGCCTGAGACATTTTTGATTTACATTGAACGGACACAGTCTCATGAAAAAAAGCCAACCCAATGAGCTCTTCACCTAAGTACCAAAGATGTCGCTCAAATTTCTTCAAACAAACTTTTGATATCTTTGACCTTACAGCTTCATTTCTGTTAATGCTTTTTAGAAATTCTAGGTCATTATTTGAAGCATTAAGTGGGCTGTGCGATGTAGACCAAAATTTTGTGTAGATAACTACTATGAAAATGCTGAATTCTCGAATCCCTGCCATTTCTTTGGCACTCATATGAAACTGAGGTCGGAAAAGAAATATTTTTAACGCATAAATTGCCATAGCCCTTCACCTGGCATGATAAATAGCTCCTGGAATTCTGAATTTAAAGCCTCCAGTTGATTTTCCTCCGAGAAAAATTACCACCAACTCAAGAAATTCACGATAATCACACCGCGGAGCAGATTTTTCTGTAAAATGCAGAAATAGTAATAATCCTCCGAAAATTTGTTAATTACCCTTATAATTTGCAGGTTTTTATGAATAAAAAAAATGGTTAAAGTATTTTGAAGTCTTACTTCCAGTCTAAAGCTCATCAAAGCAAAACCAAGAAGATTTTCTTTTTCATCCCCTAGTAATTCAGATACCAATGGATCATCCATACCGCTTTCAAAATTGTTTTGGTCCATATTGTCCCATTCATGTTTAAAACGTTTAAAAATTAAAACGTCTGGTCCACTAGTAGGTCCCATGCACTCTTCGAAACCTGCCTTCAATATAATTTTGTATACGTGAAGGCGACAAGATAAATGTAATAGATTTCTGCCTAAGATATTTTTCTATGAGAATGCAGGCCCCATTTAATTCCCCTGTGTTTGATGACGTAGTGTCAAAACAGAAGCCGCAAACATCATCTTGAATGTTCCATTTTTTTGGAAGCTCAACAACTGCATTGGCTTGTGCCTCGCCTGTTCCAGTTTTCCAATTTTGAAATTCCTAATAATGGATCGACATTTTCTCTGGATACAAGTACAGGAAGACGGTCAACATTTTCATTAAAATTTGTTTGGCTAGGCAAAAGTTTGCCGTCCCTCTGAACAAGTTTTGTTATGGGTACAAAATTGTTTTTTATTTCAGCCGCCAACTCTTGCCGTTGCACATCTCTCACTCTTCGAATGGTTTGGCGACTTAAACATAAGTCTTCCAAACAAAATCCTTAACTTTGAGCAACACTATCGATTATACGTGCAGCCATGCTGTCGCTTGTTTCCCCCCGATCTAAACTGGCTGTTATTTCAGGAGTTAATAATTTTATCTTCTTTAGACGCGGAGAATCAAGTGTCTTTGAGATACCCGGTAAAGGTGATTCCTCATCATTCGTCACATCATCATCATCATTCTCTGTTTTGACCAAAAACTGTTTGATTTCATCTTCATTATCTGATCAGGCGTAACGTCGAGCGAATAACCTTCTCGTGCTCTCCTTTGTTGAAAGCCTAAAAACTCTTATCTCCAACGTCATTCATTTTTTCAAGAGCAGTATGATTCGTGGAATGGTTGTTCAATTCCTAAACATTATGCGCTTTTTAATAACATATATAGCACTTTCACGATCAGATTTTTTAAAAGTTTTATGCTGATAACAAAAAAATATTTGGGGTGTTTCTTTGTTTGATGGCAGTTTATGTCCACGCAATTCTGTTAATGGGTATCTTATAAACCATACATAATCGCGTGTATTGGCCATGCTATTTTTAAGATTACTATAACTTTTTTAAAGAATTCTAAATTCAATAAATCCACAATGTTCACTTCTCTTTAATTTGAAGCGCACGTTCTGCAATACTGAATTACTGCATCCTTCGGATATTTAGATTTTGCTGATTGAAAATGCAAGCAGGTAAGATGCGTAATTTGGACATTGTGTACTTGTTAGGAAAATTATGTGACGGGGTATGGTACTGTTGTACAATGCTGGGATTTTAAGCTCACGAGGAATAAAATAGTTTTCAATGATGATAATATTCTATGTATTTACATCTCACTATTTGTAATTAATTCAGATATAGTTAAATTTAATTAACTTATTATTAATTCTCTAACTACACTGGCGGAACGAAGCAACCGAATGAAGCCTCTACAAAGTACCCGTAAAGACCCCATTGGGTCTCCATTCGGTTCCTTTTTAAAAAACTCAAAAAAACAGCAAGGTCCACTTTCAGACTGTTGAAATTCGGATTCTACGTTAAATTTTCTTTTAGAAACTCATGTAGTAATCGCAATATTTTTTTTGCAGCGTTAAAAACGTAAAAAAATGTAATTAACTTCTGCTGAAGGTGACTTCAAGCACATCCATAATGGCTTAAGTAGCATGATGCGCGCGAAGTTTAAAAATAAACTTCTCTCTAACTTGCATCGCTGCGTTCTTGTCTGAGGTTTCCATTGCGTGACTCTAGCATCCAGACAGTGTGACACGTCCTTCCCTTTTTAGCGTGCCAAAGTTCGAAGTTTTAAATCCTCTCAATAGACTCTGCTAAGTACACCAACGATGATTGTTTTCCTTGCTGTAGTTCCGCTGTTTTAAGAGGTTAGAATCTCAACTTCCTGAGACTAAGTGTCCGGTACTATATCTCTAAATCCTTAAAATCGCAAATTTTATCAATGATAGGATACTATTAAAATAAGTCAACCAAATTTCAAAGTGAATTTAAACTACTTTACATTTTATTAAACCAAATATAAAATTTACATACATTAGATCCTTTTTCAAGAACTTAATTAAGTTCAACTCTGATTTTAAGACCCAGTGAATCAGAGACTACAGTGATCCCAGATCTGAAACGAGATGTGGTCCAATGCTATGACAGGGCTATGTCCGTTTGAATATATTAGGAGACGCTGTAAATGACTGAGTTGCGCGCGCAGCCCATTTCGCCTCTTCATAATTTGAAAACTCGAAGGTGCACGATTGCCGGTCGGAGCACTTGGGCGATTCTATTTATATATCTATCTGCTAACTGCTTTGAAATAAATTCAGGAGATTGGGATTTTAATATTTCCAGATTTCGATGCTGAAGATTCTCATTATTTGAATAGATCACGCGCCTCTTGATATGCGTATATTTTGAGGTTATGTTAGTTCATGTATAAAATATAAATTATATAA
>NC_046657.1:151725133-151726868 GCF_010883055.1 Belonocnema kinseyi
TAATAATGATAATATTATAAATATGTTATATTATAATAGTCTTATTTATATCTTGATCCGCATTTGAAAGAAATTAAAGAAATTGACGATTTTGGAATTCATCTCGTTTGGATAAAAACTTTTGTGGTTTTTTGGTTTTGGTTTTGGTTGTAAGTCGTTCTGTTGCAAATGCAACTATATTGTTAAAAATTAAAACCATAATTTTTGGGTGGAAATACTCTTTTTGTTTTTAAAATTAAATAATTTCGTTGAAAGTTCATGTGTTTTGTTGGAAATTGACCTTGTTTAGTAGAAATTTAATCTTTTTGGTTGAAAATGTATCATTTTTGGTCAAAAATGCAATTGTTTGGTTAAAATATCAACTGTACATCTTCTTGGGTTTAAAAGTCGATTATTTCACTAAGAGTTGAACTACTTTGTAAAAAAATATGTTTTTTATCAAGGTCTTTTAATTATGGTTGAAAATTTAACTATTTGGTTGAAAGTTTTACTCTTTCATTGAAAACTCATATTTTTCGATTAAAAAAATCAACTTTTTGTAGATAATTCGTCTTTTTTACTTTAAAATTAAATAATTTCTTTAAAAATTCATGTATTTTGTTTAAGATTTGTCTTTTTTTGTAGATCATCAATTTTCTTGGTCGAAAATTCATCTGATTGGTTGAAAATTTAACAACTTTGTTTGAAATTAATTTTTTCTGTTAAAAATTATTTATCTTTATCTGAAAATGTAACTATAATATGGATGATTAAAAATTAATCGTATATATTGTTTGAGTTGGAAAATCGTTTGTTTTTTTTATAGAACATTAATCTTCTTGGTCAAAAATTCACCTTTCTCCCTTGAAAATTTAACAATTTTGTTGAAATTTTTTTTTCTTATTCAATTCGATTTTTTAGCACAGTTTTTAATAAAAAAATGTAAGCCTTTTTTGTTGAAGATTCATAATTTTAAATGAAAATTCATCTCCTTCGTTAAAAATTAAAGGATTTGGTTGAACCTTCGTTTTTTTTTTTAGTCGAAAATGAAACTGTTTTGTTACACCGTTCGATTTTTAAAATTGTCAATTCGTAAATAAGCTTTTTAGTTTAGATTTAGAAATAAAAATGTAAAAATTAATAATATAAAGCGACTTAAAATAAAGGAATTCAATTTATAATTTAAAAAGTTTCCAATTAAAAAAGAATTTGTTCTTTCAGTCTTTAACATTAAAAAATTTATTTAATTCATTCTTCAATTCAATGCATTGAAAGTAAGTTTATATTTTTTAACCAGAAGTTCTTGAACTATTCCGTTTAAAAATAAGTGAACACTGTTTTGTAAAAAAATCATCTTTTTGGCTTTGAATTTCAACAAGTTAAAAAAAATCTTTTTTGACTGAAAAGTCAACTCTTGTGTAAAATTAATATCTTTTTGGATGAGTTGATGTATGTCAGAACGACAAAAATGAGAACCTCAAGAGTCCAGCAATTTGTTCACACGCCTCCACTTGAAATTTTCCGAGAGGCAATTCCAAGTGAAGGCCTAACGTGACAAATTGAGGATTCTTGAGCTTCAGCGACGAGTTTGCCTACCCCCTTGTAAAGTAATTACTATTGTTTCGGCACATCTGCCGCTGGTCTGTGTAACGGCAAATGCACGAAAAGGTCCTCAGCTCATGAAAAACACGAGCCTGCCGTCGTGTTTTCGTTCCGTACGAAAACTCGACAGCATGCTTTAATCACGTACGCCAGT
>NC_046657.1:151726968-151728472 GCF_010883055.1 Belonocnema kinseyi
CGAGGCGGCGCTCCCCCACCGCTTGGTTGCGACTCCGTTGTCGGTCTCGCAGCCAATCGGCGGGCACGCTGCCGCTCCCACTGCTCTCGGCCAGCTTCACTCACGTCTACCGGGAGACTGCGTAGCTAGTAAGTGACAGTTCTCTTCGAGACTTGTAGGAAGGCAGATCCGCTCTGTCTTCGCCTCCATCAAAAAAAGAAAATTAAACTCGACTCTACTAACCGACGAAGATTCATTTCATCATCAGCCATCCGGATCCCCCTTCCGCGTTTTACGTTGGGTTCCGAGTGTCTTGTGTTCGGCCGTGATTATCGCGATTCGGGCCATCGATCGGGCGACGGGTGACAAGAGAACGCTTCGCGAGTGGACAAGTGTCACAATCAGTGGTTAGGTTAGCTAGGTGGAAATAGACATCGGGTGCCGGGGCTTATCCCTGCCGTGCCCGTCTATTTTCCAGTGGGTAGGCGGGTTTGCCGGTGCCGGGAGGAAACTTCCGTAGTGCCGAGCTCCCTAGTTAGGACTGTGAGTGAGGGTTGCGGTGCTGGAGGGAAACCTCTGTCGTGCCAGCTCCGACTCATCGTCAGCTTAGGTGCCGCGCGTGAGGGGTTTCGTCCACATCGCAGATCGGGCACCCCTTATGACCGGGGTAAGTCAGGACTCCCGCCCCAATCGTCGTACGCGTCAACGTCGGGCGCGTCGCGCCGCCGCCGCCCAGGAAGTGCTGCCAGCAGGGATAGCCGCACTCCCGCCCGCCAACGAGTACGTGCCTTGGCCGCATCCCGCGAACGTGCCAACTTACTCGCCGGACGAATCTCACCCACACATCCCAGGGCGGGCATTCGTCGAGGCATCAACGGGACCCGCGACCCCCGCGTACGCCGTCCGTTCCGCGGCCGGAATCTTTCTCTCCCATTACCCGCTTTCGCCGCTCAGCCACGGTATACCTTCCCTCCGGCCAACGTCGTGTCGGGTGACACCGTGGGATCGGGCCAGCCGCGGGTAATAAACTGCCTGGACTCGCGACCGCGAGCATTGAACGTCGATTCTTCCGACCTGTCGCGTGACGAGCCTCTGCCTGGCACTCCCACCCCGAATATACTCGTAGGGACCCCGGGGCCGGACACCCTCTTCCTCGCGGCATTAGAGACGCCCGAAACCTTTTCCCCTTATTTAATTGAGCCTTCCCCGAAGCGCCATTGCGGAAACCATCCTCGACCCTCTCCGGGTCGATGAGCCACCTTGGACCCCACGCGAGCCTAGGATCTTCCTATCCTTACCTCTCCCTCAATCCTTCCCCTCACCACCCCCAACACATAACGAAACCATAGCCGCACTCGGCGACCATTATTGTTCCCCTTCCCCTTTATGGACGGGTTGACTGCGTGGCGAAACTTGATGTCTGGTGACATCAAACGGGTGCACCTCCCGCCGCCCACCAGTCAGGCAAACCCGCCCAAGGGCATGCAGGCCCTCGACCGTTGGCTTGCCACGCGCCAGCTGCCCG
>NC_046657.1:151728572-151744660 GCF_010883055.1 Belonocnema kinseyi
CCCCCCCCCCCGCACTGTACTCCTACCCCTCCTTCATAAGTCTAACCTCCCCCCCCAGGAATAGACACCGGGATAGAAGACAGAGTTCCACTGTTTTTAATTAAAAATTCAAACTTTTTTTGTTGAAGACTTATCATTTTAGTTGAAAATGTAATTATTTTGTTAGAAATTTGTTATTCTCTTTTTTTTTAGTTGAAAATTCAATTATTTTGATAGTAAGTTAATTTCTAACATTTTCAATTGGCAAACTAAAATTTTTATCTCTAAATAACAATTCAAAAATATTAATCTGGAACAACTTAAAATAAAAACAATGTAACTTTTATTTTAAAAAGTTTTAGTTAAAAAATGAATTTAATCGTTCAATTTTTAATGTTACGAACTGAAATTTTTTTCAATTATTATCATTTTAATCCTTAAAAATAATAGCGTAATTTGTATTTTTTAACCAGAAATCTCTAAAATGTTGAAGTCATAACAAATTTTAAATGGTAATATCGTATTGTAAAATAATTTAATTTAAAAAATTGTAAAATTAAAAGGTGTTAAAAGTTTGTGTTTAATACGTATGAATTATTGAGCGTTTAAATGAAATATTTCTGAATTAAAAATTTGTCAAGCTTCAGTTTTAAAAGTTTAAAATTCAAAAGATTTGCACCTCAAAAAAATCATTTTCAGATTTAAAATTTTGAATTTTCTAATTTCATCCTGAAATTTGAATTGGAACAGGAAATTTTTCAAAGCAATCGTATGTATTTCTGAATTGGATCAGAGATTTTTTTGTAAAAAAGAATATATAATTCAGATCTGGGACAAGCCATTACAAACAGCTATTAAAAACTATACAAATTTGAACAGAGTAGTTCGAAATAGAAAGTCTTAAATTGTGAAAATTGTAATGAGCTAAATTTTAGGTTTGAGCGCTACAATTGGAATTTAAAATAATATTCAAAATTAATGCAAAACTTGAAATTATTTGAAATAATTTGAAACAGGATGTAGATTTTTGCAGATTTAAAAAAAAATCTTTTAAGAATTGTAAAATATTTTAAAAGAATAACAAAAATTGTTGTGATTGCTAAGAAAATTGAAAATGATTTTTTAGTTTGAAAAATCAATTATAAGTGATTATTTGAAAAGATTTTAAAAATTAAAAAAAAGAAATCAGGACGATTTTAAGACAATTTTTTTATTTTGCAGTATTTTTATTTTTAGGAAAAAATGTAATTAATACTATAAATGAGTTTTTAACCCAAAAGTTTACTTTTCAACAAAATAAAGTAATTTTCTATCAAATAATTGGTGCTTTAACTAATACAATGTACAGGATAAAGTTTCAACAAAAAATGGAATAGTACAATTTCCAGATAAAAACTGTACTACAAAATTGAATTGAACAAGAAAAAAAACGAATTTTCAACAAAATTGTTAAAGTTTCAAAAATTATGATTTTAATTTTTAACAATATAGTTGCATTTACAACAGAACGACTTTACAACCAGGGACCCTGGTTGTAAATTTGGACCCTGCTGGACAATGCTTCCAGGCTCATTCGTGGGCTTGTAAGCAGCTGATCTGTTCCCCTCATTTGAGGCGCCCAGGTCTTCTTGGCTCGATCTGGCTTCATATTGAGGGCGTTCACTCGCGTAGCATTATGAAGCTTCCGAGCAATTTTTCTAAATGGTTTCGCTAGATAGTAGATCCAACCCCAAGCAAGGTCCCAATAGTTACATTTTCAACAAAATAATTAATTTTTCAATCAAATAATTGAGTTTTGATCCAAACGAGATAAATTCCAAAATAGCCAATTTCTTTAATTTCTTTCAAATGCGGATCAAGATATAAATAAGACTATTATAATATAACATAATTATAATATTATCATTATTAATATACGTATATATATAACAGTATTAATATTTATATAATTTATATTTTATACATGAAATAACATAACCTCAAAATATACGCATATCAAGAGGCGCTCGATCTATTCTAATCATGAGAATCGTCAGCATCGAAATCTGGGAATATTAAAATTGCAATCTCCTGAATTTATTTCAAAGCAGTTAACAGATAGATATATAAATAGAATCGCCGAAGTGCTCCGACCGGCAATCGTGCACCTTCGAGTTTTCCAATTCAGAAGAGGAGAAATGGGTTGCGCGCGCAACTCAGTCATTTACAGCGTCTCCTACTATATTCACACGGACATAGCCCTGTCATAGCATTGGACCACATCTCGTTTCAGATCTGGGATCACTGAGGGACTAACTGGTCGCGATCGTGGCAAGGATCTGTCTGATTTGTCTGGATGAGTTCTTGTTATCAGTGGGTCTGACACAGCAACCCATGATCCCCTACTCTCTGTACATTTTCTTACATTTTATTTGCCCTACAAGGAAAACAATCAATGAGTCTTCTTAATCCCACTTATAATCTCAAACAAACCTCCAGCGCGATAATCACGGGTCCTCCCTTGCCACGTGCAAAAATTCATGAAGGCCGCGATGGCGGTTGCAGCACATTAAACGGATAAGAAAAATTATTTTTAAGCCCGTACAGGAATTCAAAAATTTTAATTCCGACAATTATGTTATTTTGACTCAACAATTCACTACTCAAATGTCTTTACGTAATTGAAGTTTAAGAGTTACAGCAACATCTCTTGAAATAAAAATCCAAACTAATTTAAATTTCTAAACCCAAAGTTTGAATCAATGATCCGCGAAAACAAAACTCATTAAGATAATTGTTATTTATTTAATTGTTATTTATTTGTTATTTATGCACGAATTCTTATTTCAATTTAAGCCTCTCTGCTTGTTATTGATGAACGTGTTTTTATTTCAATTTCGGAAAGGACATTTTAAAGCCTTCAAAGCATTTAAACGAGATATCTAGAGCATTAAATATATCTACCTGAGTGCCTGCGGAGAACTTCCCAGAGCTTCTCAGAGCCTTGAGAATCTTTAATATATACTCTGAGATTTCCATCGGTTGGGTTAGTATATTTTTTAATTACAAGTTAATGTTTAAGCTATTATTTGTTATTAATAT
Organism: Belonocnema kinseyi; assembly: GCF_010883055.1. Lineage (NCBI taxonomy): Eukaryota > Metazoa > Arthropoda > Insecta > Hymenoptera > Cynipidae > Belonocnema > Belonocnema kinseyi. The sequence continues at coordinate 151,731,633 of NC_046657.1, forward strand.
AAAAATTAACATCAATTAATATTCCTATGAAGCATGGAATTTGTTCTAAGTTTTGTTATTAAAGTCCATTGCTGGTGTAAAATGCGATAACAACTTTTTAAGATTTTGAGGTTAGGAATCAATTTGAGAATACAAGAGCGAACTGCTGGTCGCAGAATTAGATAATTTTTGCTAATTTCATATAAATCATTCGTATACCTGCAAAAATATATAAAATACTATTTTTTTTCTACAAAAATTTACGAAAATCTACTACAAAAACTTTACGAAAGTTGAGCTTTCACTTATTTTTATTAATATGAAAAAATGCTCCGTGTTCGAAATACATTGAAAATTAGTAAAATTTTTCATACAAATTTTACAAACATTTCATTCAAATTTGTGAATTTTTTGGTGAAAAAACAGAAACTATTTTATTCAAGATTAAAATAAAAAATATCTTTTTATATTTTAATCCTACGTCTTTTTGATAAATTTTTCAATTGCAAGCAGTTCGCTCTTGAATTACATGCATCACAGGAATAATACTTAATGTTAATGTTTATATTGAATGTAAATACTAACTAAAACATTAACTTATGACTGAAAATACACCAATCTTACCCTAACTTTAAATTTAAAAAAAATACGGGAAATTTAAACAAAAATATAATAATTCAGTTTTTAGTTTATAAAAGTCAATATTCAATAAAAAAATGAAATTTTTGACAAGTTATTTAAAATTGTAATTAATACAATTGACCATGACACCCAATAGTAAAAGTTTTAACAAAAAAGGTGAATTTTCAATCACAAAAATTAATTATCTATTTAAAACAAATCTTTTTTAAGAAATAATATAATTTTCAACTAAATTAATTTTTAATGCAAAGACAATATTATAAAAAGTATTTAAAAGAAAATAGAATTTACTTAAAATTAGGCAGGTTTTAAACATTGTATAGCAGAATCTTTCAGCGATTAACGTTTCTTTCCGATTTCAGACAAAAAATCGATTCTGGGCATCTATGTTAAGAATAATAAAAAACAGTATGAATTTTTAAGGAAGAAGTTTTATATTTCTAATAAAAAACACCAACTTTCAACAAAATACATAATTTTTCAAACAAATAATTCCGTTTTCAACTAAAAAGATTAAAGTTAAAAAAATATCAAATTTTTAACAAAAACAGAATAATGCAGTTTCTAGTTTATATAAGTTAATATTCAATCAAAAAAATGAAGGTTTCTATAGATTATTACAAATTTTAACTAAAACAGATCAGTGTTTTATTAAATCTGTGAAAAGTACACAATATCTTGTAGGTACGCTGTTTTACAATTGGAACCATTATTTTTTTATTAATATCTTAGTTGTGAACTAATAAAAAATGAAAATTACTTATTTTTAAATTTAAATTTCGTTGTTTACAAATTATTTTTTCAGTGACGTATATGTAATTATATTAAATTTTCACTCGTTTTTTGTTATTTTTTAAATAACCTGTCTGTACGAAAATTATTATTATAAATTGTAAGAGACTTTATATACATTTAAATTTTTTCCAACTAAATTAATTCTTAATCCAAGAACAATATTATAAAAAGTATTTAGAATAAGATAGAATTCACTTAAAATTAAGCAGGTTCTATACATTATTCATCAGAATCGTGAGCAATAACATTTTTTTTATAGTAAATTATGCAAGACGTTTTTTTCCCATATAAGACAACCAAACAATCGAGTTGTGACATGTATGTTAAAAATAATAAAAAACAGATTCATTTTTACCTATAAAATTAATTCTCTACAAAAACTATCAGTTTTCAACCAATAATGATATAATTTAAAATTTCCTTAAAGACACTAACTTTTAACAAACAAACAAAAATCAAGAAAATAGTTGAATCGTCAATAAACAAGAATTTTTCTACCAAAAATGGCGAATTTTCAACAAAATTCTGAATTTTCAAATACTTTATGAAAACAGATGAATTTGTTTAAAAGAAATTGGCTTTTGAAAATCTGAAGAGGGCTTTAATGAAAAATATTAGTTTCAACCAAGAATATTACTTTTCTACAAAAAATTACAAGTTTTCTACAAAATCTAGAAAGTTTCAAACAAATATATTATTTTTATCTAAAAAATATCATTTGTCAACCCAAAGTAATGTAAGTAAATTTTACCATTATAGAAAGTAATTTAAAAAAATAAATATATAGAAATTTAAAGAAAATAGTTGAATTCTCCATGAAAAAGGTTCGTTTTAAATAGAAATATATACAGCTTCAATTAGGAACTTAATATTCAACGAAAAAATGGGATGGTTCAGTTTTTAGTTAAAAAAATTATTTCCAATTCAAAGAAGTGTAATTAAAAGAAAATATCTGTGTTCTCTATCAAAACAGATTGTCATTAAAAATATCAATAAATTTGTAACCAAAAATGGAAAGCTAAATTATCACTTCAATAAATTAATTTTGAAAAAATATGAATTGTCCGAAAAATGGTTGAATCCTCAATCAGCAAGATGAATTTTCAAAAAAGAAGATTAATTTTCTACTAAAAAAGACAAATTTCTTACAAAATCCATACATTTTTAAACAATTAGTTTGGATTTTGAAGGAAAAAAGATCGCACTTTAATTTAAACATTTATTTTTCAACTAAAAATGTCATAGTTGAATTTTCTGTTAAAAAAATTAATTTTCGACAACAAAAAATACAGTGTTATGAAAATTATTTCAAAGGAGATCGAATCCATTTACCATTAGGTAGGTTCTGCACTTCGAGTCGCTGAATCGATCAGGAATGGAATTATGTTGTTTTTAGCTTAAATTATAAGAGAACTTTTGTTTCGTTGTAAAATAAATCCTATGATCAAAATATTAATTTTTAACCAATAAGATTAATGTTTTACAAAAAAGACGAATTTTTAAACCAATTACTTGATTTTTAAACTATAAGGGAACAGTTTTTTGAAATTTTTTGTTGAAAATATTCAGCAATTTAGTTGAATTTTTTTTCTGTCTTGACTGAAAATGTTAAACTAATTGAGTGAAAATAGATATTTTTGTGCTAAAGATTCATCAGTTTAGTTGGAAATTTAATTCTTTTGTTCAAAATTCTTTCTTTCTTTGGTTGAAAATTAATATTTTTTGTTGAACATTTCTCTAATTTTTTTAAGGTTGAATTCTCAATCAGAAAGATGAATTTTCAAGGAAGTATTTTTATATTTCTAACAAAAAACACAAATCTTCAACAAAATACATAAATTTTCAAGCAAATAATTCCGTTTTCAACTAAAAAAGATTAAGGTTAAAAAAATATCAAATTTTAAACAAAAATAGAATAATGCAGTTTTTAGTTTATAAAAGTTAATATTTAGTCAAAAAAATGAAGTTTTCTATAGATTATTTCAAATTTTCACTAAAACAGATGAAATTGACACCAAATAGTAGACGTTTAAAAAAAATGAATTTGCAGTTACAAAGATTAATTTTCTATTAAAGAAATTTTTTAAAATAAACAACAGAATTTTGTAGACATTGTTGATGTAAGCTGTTGGCTTTAGGGTAAGGTGAATTAAAACTAATTAAGTTGTTTCAAACTTTTCGGCACACAATGGTGGCCTTCATCAGTGAGTTTTATTAAATCTGTGAAAAGTACACAATATCTTGTAGGTACGCAGTTTTACAATTGGAAGCATTATTTTTTTATTAATATCTTAGTTGTGAACTAATAAAAAATGAAAATTACTTATTTTAAAATTTGAATTTCGTTTAATTTTATAAAGAACCATTGATCAAACTTGCAGTAATCTTAAAACATTATTTCATTTGAAAGAAGTACAATTGATGAGAAAACAATACCAATGCAGTTAAAAAAGTTTTCTCATCAATTTTTTATTTAATGAAACAATTTTCAATCGCAAGAGTTGTTTACAAATTATTTTTTCAGTGACGTATATGTAATTATATTAAATTGTAACTCCTTTTTTGTTATTTTTTAAATGAACAGTTTGTACGAAAATTATTATTATAAATTTTAAGAAACCTTATACAGATGTAAATTGTTTTTAACTAAATTAATTTTCAATTCAAGAACAATATTCTAAAAAGTATTTAGAATAAGATAGAATTCACTTAAAATCAAGCAGGTTCTATACATTATTTAGCAGAATCTCTCAGCGATAAAATATTTTTTATAGTAAATTATGCAAGAAGATCAATTTTTAAACCAATTTTGCAACCAATTGTGCAACTTAATAGTTTTGTTCTTATTCAATCATTCAATCAGAAATGATATAATTGACGTTTCTCTTAAATAAATTAATTTTTCAGCAAAAAAGAAATTTTTAACAAATTAATAGAATACTCGAAAAAAATATGAAATTTTAATTAAGCAGTTTATTTTTCTACCAAAAATGACGAATTTTCAACAATATTCGGAATTTATAAATACTGTACCAAAACAGATAATCCCTTTTCCAAATAGTTGAATCTTTAATGAAAAAAGATTGATTTTAAACCAAAAGGATTAGTTTTCTGCAAAAAAAAAAATTGAGTAAAAAAGGTCCATTTTCAATTTAAAATATAAATTTTCAACCAAAAATAGTAGAACTGAAATTTCTTTTAAAGAAATTGGTTTTTGACAAACTGAAAAGGATTTTTTTAAATAGCTTTATCCTTAATTCAAAATATTATTTTCAACCAAGAATATAACTTTTCTACAAAATCTAGAAAGATTCAAACAAATGTATGATTTTTATCTCAAAAATATCATTTTTTAACCAAAAGTAATATAAGTCGATTTTACCATTATAGAAATTAATTTTAAAAAAATAGAAATTTGAAGAAAATAGTTGAATTATGAACTTAACATTCAACGAAAAATAGGATAGTTCAGTATTTAGTTGAAAAAATACTTTTCAACTCAAAGAAGTACAATTAAAAAAACAGCTGAGTTCTCTACAAAAACAGATTGTCATTAAAAATATCAATACTTTTTTAACCAAAAATGGAAAGTTAAATTTTCACTTCAATAAATTAATTTTGAAAAAAAAGAATTATCATGAAAATGGTTGAATCCTAAATCAGAAGGATAAATGTTTCAACAAGGAGATTAATTTTCAAATAAATGATATGACTTAAAAAAATCCATACATTTTTAAGCAACCGAATTAATTTAACATTAGGCAGGAAGGGAACATCAGGAAGGGAATTATGTTGTTTTTAGATTTATTTGTATGAGAACTATTTTTTTCGTTATAAAAACAATTCTATGTTCAAAAGATTAATTTTTAATCCATAAGATTCATGTTTTACAAAAAAGACGACTTTTCAACCAATTACTTGATTTTTAAACTATAATGGAACAGTTTTTTAAACATTTTTTGTTGAAAATGTTCAAAAACTTAGTTGAATATTTTTTCTGTCTTGACTAAAATTGTTTCTTGGTTAAAAGCTCATCTCTTTGGGTAGAAATTTGATTTTCTTAGTGAACATAAACATAATAAAAATGAATCCCTTTTGGTTGAAAATTCAACTATTTTTTTGAAAACTTGACTTTTTGGGTTGAAAATTCAACAATTTTTTATATATTTTTCTTATTTCTTTGTTCGTTCTAGAGCTTTGAGCTCGATAATATATGCATTTATACATCTAAAACTGTAATTTGGTAGACGTGAATTATCTTTTCTTAAAGCTCCTTTGTTGAGGACTCAACTATTTTGTTTAAAATTCGTCTTTTTTTAGCATTCGACTACTTGGTTAAATGTTAAACTAATTGAAGATTCATAATTTTAGTTGAAAATTTAATTCTTTTGTGGAAAATTTTTCCTTTGGTTGAAAATTAATCTTTTTGTTTAACATTTCTCTAATTGTTTTAAGGTTGAACGACCTCTTACAAAATTTTGGTTCAATTCAGCTGTTGTTGTTTTAAAATAATAGTTTTTTTTAGTGTTCGGTCAAAAATTTATGTACTTGTTTAAAAGTTTAACTATTTTGTTAAAATTTTATGTTTTTGGATGAAAAAGTAACTATTTGGTTGCCAATCCGTTAATATTTTTAAACTGAAAATTAAACTTTTTCATTTTCAGTGTAAACGGTTTTGTTGAAAATTCGGCTTTTTAATAAAAGATTCGCATTTACAACCGAATAGTTTAACTTTGAACCAAATAGTTAAATTTTCTACCTATAAATATAAATTTTAAACTGAATGGGAAAATTTTCAAAAAAAAAAAGATTAATTTTTAACCAAAAAGAGTAGCATTAAAAAAAGGATTCTCAATAAAAACGTAGTGGTGGACATTTTAAAACAAAAAGAAAAGATTTTCATCGAAATATTTAAATTTTTAACCAGAGTTGAATTTTCGAATCAGTGTGTAAAATTTCAACAAAGTAGTTGAATTTTTAACCTGCAAATATGGATTTTCGAAAGAAAATGCAATATTTGATATTTGAACGAATGCACATGCTGCCAAAAGATACATTCTAAAAATGAGGAAACGAATTTCCAATCATAAAGATTAATTTTATATAAGAATTGTCAGTTAGGAAATAAAGAATTTTTTCGAAATTCTTAAACTTTTAAATCAAAAGACTATTTTTCTGTAAAACAGTTATAACACCTTTACCCTCCATCTACAACCACAAACCCCATTTTTAAGAACACCTTCACCACACATTATAAGTTTTCCAAAGTATTTATTTGTGGAAAGTGTTATTTTTAATAGAAAATATCATTAATTTCAATGTAATTTGAAATATAATAATTAAAAATTTAATTTTAAAGAAAATATTTATGTTTTTCAAGAACTTTAATGTGAAAAGTTTAAGGGAAAGTGGAAGAGCCAACTAAGTCCGAGATTCGACAGTTGGCAAAATTTGCGTTCAATAATTTAATTTTTTTCCAACTTTATAAGGATTTATCTACTCTTGTAATAAAAATACGTACAGTAATTATGCATCGCGTTATTTCTTACAAAATAGTGTAATGATTTTGTGTAAGTCGGAATAATGAAACAGTTATTACTAAACTTTTTATGACATTGAACGCATGAACTAATATTGGGAAGACTTGACCATTTTTTCAGGGAAGAGTTTACCAAGTGGCAACAAGCTTATTCCATGTGTTTTTCCACCTATAAAGTCATTAATTATTATAATGCGCGTGCAAACATTTTCTAAATTGATTTATAAAAATTGTGGTTTAAAAATGCTAAGTTCCTTATTTATAAAATATTATTATCATCAACGTGAGTTACAAAATTGTAATAAATGCTATTTATTAATATGAATTTTTAATTCAAAAATAAAAATTGAAAAAAATTGAATTTTCATCCGAAAAATACTTTATTTTGACATTCTAACATCAAAATATAAGATTACAACAAGAAGTAAATCTTCCACAAAAAAAAATACTTCAATTGTTAATCCAAAAATACGATGTTTCAACGGAACAGTTGAAATTTTAATAAAAAAGGGCAACTTTTTGAAAAAAATGGTTTAATTTTTATAAAAACAGTTGCACTTTTATCCAAGAAAGGTGTCATCTCTACTAAAATAAACAGATTCTTAAATCAATGACAAATAATAAAAAAAATAGTTGAATTTTTATCAAAAAAAGATTTCAGTTTCACTTTTCGGCATAAAAATATGAGTTTTAAATGAGACCAAAAATTTTAATTGAATTTTTAACAGAGAAGAAAAAATCTTTCGCACAAAATTCTTGAATTTAAACCAAACCGTTAAATTTTATCGAACAGAGATGCAATTTATACACTGAAAAAAATTGTTCTTGAATCAAGTAAATGTTACTTGATTCAAGTCAATCGCAGGTACGAATAGGGACGATAGAATATGAGTGTGTTCAAAATAAATAAATACTTGCCACCGTATGCTTGGAACAAGCGTACATTTTCTTAATCTGAGAAAATGTATTCTTATGCAGAATATCGCATTCTATTATTCTAAAACTTTATTGTGTTACTTCAAGAATATATTTTCTTAATCGAAGAATATGAAGTATCGGGGCAATAGACTGAGCATCAACTGAACACTATTTCGCAACGAAAAAAAATTTGTTTTCGAAATTATTGTTATATAATCTTCACTTTTTAAATTATTAAAATACGTAATTCTTGCACACTGTTACTTACAAATGTAATCGCACGCTTAAACGCTTTCAAAAATCGCACTCCACGAGGATTCGAACCCTTCCTAAACTACCTAAACTAGTGTCCTAACCGCACGCTTTACCGACTTCGGTATCGAAGCACTTGGATCTCGGTGACAAAACCTCGAGTAAGAATTTCAAGGCAGTTTCGTACGAAGTCGTATGGTGAACCTCAACCACCTTAAAACTAAATGTTGTGGAACTCAATGTTTCTTTCAAAAAAACATCTTTCTGATGATACTTACTAATTTTCGAGAGACTTTAATACAGCATTTTTTATTTTTTTAAATTTTATAATTGAATTTTACTTATTTCAAAAAAGGCTCTATACTTTTATTTTCTTAATATATTTAAAAATGTTATAAAATATCTAAAAGTAATGAACAATAAACAAAATTTTTCCATAAAATGCGCAGTTTTCAATTTAACCAACTCTTTTATTGTATATAATACTCTCTTAATCAATTTTTAATGGAAAATAACATTTCTAAAACAATAATATAAAATATGTGCGAAAGCGAAGTAAGTTTCACTTATTTAACAAGGTACTTAACACTTGTTGTTTTTAAATATTTGAAACGCTTAAAAACGTCCCAAACGTAATGAATAACAAAGAAAAGTTGCATGTACAAAAATTATTGAATAACATAAATGACAAAAAATAATGTTCTGCTATACAAAAATGTTCATAAACCGCTCAGTTTTTAATTTATCGAATTCTTTTATCATACATTGTTCACTAAGATTTGAATATGAAATTGCTTTCCTAAAACAACAATTTAAAATGTCCAAAAAATAATTGAACTTCACTTATTTTACAAGGGGCTCAATACTTTTTTCTTTATAAATTGAATACGCTTAAAAACGATCTAAAGCTTATGAAAAATAAATAACTTTTGAATTGAAAAACGCTTTAATAACCTTAGTGACAAATAAATATTTTCTGATTTTTAAAAACCTCTGTAAAACGCACAGTTTTTGATTTGTTTAATTCTTTCATAGTACTTTTCAATTAAGTTTTTAATTTAAAATAACAATTCCTAAAAAAAAATAATTAAAAATATGTTGAAAAAATTGATCGCTAGTTTAAATGTTACCCATTTGCAAAAGTGCTCGATATTTTATTTTTCGTTCAAATATAAAATACTTTGAAATCAGAAGAAAAAAGAACTCTGTAAAGAAACGTTTGGTGGAAGAACTAGCAGGTTAAAAGTGATAAGGTATCTCGGTGGTCGGGTGAAAAATATTTGTTTGCTTCCTCCTTGTATTCTTAATTATTTTATTAAAAAAATTTTTAATTATCAATTTTTTAATTATTATTTCATAAAACGAAATGCATTCCTAATAAACTTTTTAAAAATGTTATTGAATTCTTTCTCCTAAAATATTTTGCTTTATAAACGCATAAATTTTTTTTAAATTATCAAGAAAATGTAATAATTGTATTTTTAAGCATTTTTTAAAGCTTATAACTTTGTTTTATGCTGTCATATATTTATTCTGTATTATTTACAAAAACTCTTTACGGTTAAAAAAATTCAAAATGGTTTAATTTCAAGTAGATTAATACATACAAATAATCAGTGAAAAAAATTATAGACGCAATAAATTTAAAACCTTTAAATAATTTTAGGAATGAAAATACTTTTGAGTCTTGCATAATTATTTCAAAATTAAAAACACTTTTGTTAAATCTATTTGAAAATTTTAAATTCCAACCAACAAAAACTTATCGACGTATTAAGCTTATAATTTTTTAAATAGTTTTATGAGTGATTTGTTTTGTGTGTCAGCCAAAGTTTGTCGTTTATCAAAGTTGCAAATTCCTATCTACATTTGCATAAATAAAATTGATTATGTGCACTAAGGTTTTGAATTTTATAAATATTATTGAATTTCAAAATAATTGTTAGCGGCGAAGAGAACCAACTTCATAACATGTCAACTTGTCGATTATTATATTTAATAAGATACTTCTGAAGTAAGAAGTAAATTAATTTAGACGAAACGAATTAACTCAATAGTTTTTTACTTAGAGTAAATATATTCTTGATTGAAATAGTTGTACTGATTCTATTATTTTCTTGATTCAAGAAAATCGGCCCTTGTAAAAAGAAAATAATTGCTTCTTCCAAGAAAAATCAGCCAAGTAAATTAGCCTATTTGATTCAATGCAAATTTGTTTTCAGTGTAGTAAAATAGATGACTCTTTTTAATAGAAAGAGAAATTTTCGTAAAATAGTTGAAATATTAGCCAAAAAAGATTTTGTTTGACTGTTTAGCATTGAAAAATTAGATTACAAAACTAAGTTAATTTCCTGTGAAACTAGTTTCATTTTTAATACAAAAATTCAATCCACAACTAGAACGGATTTCTTTTCAACAAAATTTATGAATTTTCAAACAAGTAATAAACTTTATAAGTAAAAAGTGAATATTGTGGAGAAAGCCACTGCAAACAAATAAATGTAAATACAAGGCAAAAAAATCACTAACAAGAAGATTATACCATGCGGTTACCGCAAAACTTTATTTCTAATTTTCTCTAATTTCCCACAGACCAATTTTTCAATTTCCCTGACCATATTGATATTCGAAGAGCAAAATCGTAACTTTGTAACATTTTTAACCTAGAATCATTACCAAACGAAATAAACTAATTTCAAAATAAAATAGAAAAAATTTCAAATTTATTTTACTTGACATTTCCCTAACCAATGAAATTCCCTGGCTTAAAAAAAAATTGTCATTAGCCAGGTTCGTTTTTAATCAACAGGTTTCTTCAGCGTGTGATGTTCCGAGAAATTTTGTACAAGAATAAAATGTCCCCCTTACGTAACAAATCAAACCAAAATCTTTCTAACACGCCGATTACTACACTGAGAGAACTTTGGTGTAGCTTCTACACTTCAAGTATAGGGTGAGCTCTGAATCATGGTAGCGAGCGCGACACTCATGACTGGAGTAGCACCTACTCGGATCGGAGCGAGAGACACACCGGCACAATGTAGACGGCACGCTAGTCAGTCGGTATAACCTATAGCTGCGTTTCTATTGCTCTTTTCAAAAGGCAAAAAGAGTAGCTGCTACTCCGATTCGGTATCCTGCGTGCACTCACTGATGGGCGCTGCTGTCGCTCGCATCCAAGTGCACCATACACACTGAAGTTATGAACCTTCATGCTTCGTCTGCTAGCCGAGTGCACTGGAGAAGCGAGCAGTGCACGTGCAACTGCGCATTTCTTTACGTCGCGATAACTTATATTTCTGTTACCGTTTAGAAATTTGAGGAAAATATACGTAATTTTTAGAAACCGCTTCTGAAGTTAAATACAAATTTAGTAAATTTACTATCAAAGTTACGGAATTTCTTTTTTACCAACCTAATTTCGTAAATTTCAGTTACTTCAATATCTTACATGCGTGGGAATTTTCTGAACAATTCTAACCGTGTATTCCTGATTTAAAATCTAGTGCTTTCTACCAAACTTTTTATGAATGGCTATAAAATTCATGACTGAATTTAATTAAGCAATTAATATTCAGTTCATTAAATTGCATTTAGATAAATTAATCGCATTATAACAAGTCAAATATAAAAAATTATAAACCAATATCATTGTTACAGTTACAGTTGTTATTGTTATACCCTGCACATTGACATTTGACGAGTTTATGAAATCTGATGAATTTTGCTGGCTAAAATCTCCAAAAATTTTAAATGCCATGCGCTCTCTCAATTATTATTTTAAAATTCTGGTAAAAATACACAATAGTTTATTCAATATGAAGAATCAGTTTCTAGTATTGGATAGTAAAAATTCGAAAATACGTTATTTTGGACCACCCTAATATATATGTCACAACCGCTCTCATTCTGCTCCCCTGAGAAACTGTGGGAGCCAGAAATTCTAAGAAGGCTGAAAACGAGGTGACTGATAGCGGGAGTGTAGTATATTTTATTCTTAAGTCAGACAATTTTATTCGTCAGAGAAAAGTCAAGGATTTAAAGATCAAAAATCTTGTGAAAGTTAGAGAATTCCTATAGTTTTAAACTGTCAAGTAGAATAAATTTGAAATTTTGTCAATTTCTAATTAAAATTGTTTTATGCTGGTAATAAAAATTATAAGTTAAAAATGTTACAAGCATTTTGTACTTGTATTTTTTTTGCCGTTGCCTTCGGCACAAGATTACCTTTTTAGTTATAAATTTTATCATTTTATTAAAAGCTAAATTTTTCTGTTAAAAAGTCATCTTTTTGGGTAGAACTTTTCAATCGAACTAATATCTTCTTTCGTTGAAAATTCAACTATTTAAAATTTTTTGTCTTTTTCTTTCAAAGATTCATCTATCATACTAGAAATTGCATTTTTCTTTTATATAAATGCAACAGTTTGGTTTAAAATTCAAAAATTTCGTTAAAAAGTATCTTTCTTTTCGTTAAAAGTTCAACTGTTTTATTGAAAAATAATATTTTTGGGTATAAAATGCAACTATCCTAATAGAAATCTGCTTTCACATTTAACATTAATAATGTCAAAATTAAATGTTTTCAGAATTAAATTGAACTATTTTTTAAAAATTTTCTACTTTAATTTGTATTTTTAGGCCAAATATATACTGAAAAATTATATTGACATTAATGAAATAAACAATAATATCTCTACCAGCTGTATACATATGAAACCGGTATTGCCATCTAGCGGCCAGTAGGCACACTTGTAGGCACTGTCGGAACTTACCATTTGTGCTAATTGGCATATTGTCATGTCAACAATATCCAATACCAAACATTTTAAGTTTCATATGACATCGTGATTTTTTTCGCTCTTGAAAATTTCGAAATACGTGCCTTCAAACAACGATTTGC
>NC_046657.1:151744760-151764247 GCF_010883055.1 Belonocnema kinseyi
CGAGGGCGCATACTTTGAATAAAATATTTGTTATCATTCTCTTGAAATAAATGTGTTTTTTTCTTGAAAAAATACCGGTTTCATATGTATACACCTGTTATACAACCAAAGAAATAATTTTTCAGCTAAACTATGAATGCTGTCTAAAAAAATTATTTCTTAAAATTGGTTCAACCAAAATTTTCCAAAAAAAGTTGTATCCTCGAACAGAGAAAATATAAACTTTCAAGCAAACAGTAGCATTTTAATCCAAGAAAGATGAAATTTCTACTGCAACGGATGAATTTTTGAATGAATTATACAAATTTTTAAAAAAATTGAATTTTCACCCGAAAAACACTTTATTTTGACATTTTAACTTTCCCCGAAAATTATACTTGAATTTTTAACAAAAGCTTCCTGAAAAAATGGGTAAATTTTCATATAAACAGTTGCGTTTACATCCAGAAAAGTGTCATGTCTACTAAAATAAATGAATTCTGAAATCAGAGACAAGAATAGTTGCATTTTCTACCGAAAAACATGAATTTTCATGAATTTTTGAATGAAAATTCTTTGAATGAAAATTGAATGAAAATTGAATGAAAATTCAATGAATCCTTGAATTTTAAACCAAATCGTTGCATTTTATCGAAGACAGATGCAATTTCTAGTAAAATAGATAAATTTTTTAAATAGACTGACAAATTTTGGAAAAATAATTGAATTTTCAACCGAAGAAGATGTTTGATTTACTTCTTAGAATTGAAATATGAGATTTAAAAAAAAGTCAATTTTCTATGAAAGTAGTTGAATTTTCAACACAAAAATTCAAGTTTAAACCAAAAGGATGTCTTTTCAACAAAATTGACATATTTTTAAACAAATAATACAAATTATAACGCAAAACTTGATTTTTAATTTTCTCCGAGTTCTTACTGACCAATTTTTCATTTTCCCTGACCATATTAATATTTAAAGAGCAAAGTCGTAAGCTTGTAACTTGTCAATTTTCAGAATCCCTCATAATCTAACCTTAAAACTTAAACTTTATTTTCTCGGAACTTAATGATTATTCATTACCAAACGGGATATTTTTGGGCTTTTTTTGGGCTCCCAGAAAATACCCACTTCGATTTTTGGGCTCCAACCCTTGCAGTAAAAAATGAACCCCATTGTAACGCGCAGATATGAAATTGTCAAGAAATAACTTTTATTACATTTTAGAGCTTGAATAAAGTCTCTGATTTTTAGGCTCCTCGAAAATACACGCTACGATTTTTGGGCTTCAACCCTTAACGTCAAAAATCAACCCACGTAGATACTACTTTGTCAAAAAATGAATTTTTCTAGATTTTTTCAATGGAAATAAAGTCTCTGAATTTTGGGATCCTCGAAAATAATCGCTACGTGTTTGGGCTTCAACCCTTAACGTCAAAAATCAACCCCTCTCTACCACGTAAATACAAGTTTGTCTGCAAATAAATTTCTTTAGAATTTTTCAATGGAAATACAGTCTCTGATTTTTGGGCTCCTCGAAAATACCCGATATGATTTTTGGGCTTCAACCCTTAACGTCAAAAATGAACCCCTCTCTTCCACGTAAGCACAACTTTGTCTGCAAATAAATTTTTCTAGAATTTTTCAATGGAAATATAGTCTCTGATTTTTGGGCTCTTCGAAGATACCCGATACGATTTTAGGGCTTCAGCCCTTAACTTCGAAATTCAACCCCTCTCTACCACGTAGACACAACTTTGTAAAAACATAAATTTTTCTTGAATTTTTCAATGGAAATAGAGTCTCTGATTTTGCGCTCCACAAAAATACCCACTTCTTTTTTTGGGCTGCAACCCTTCATGTCAAAAATTAACCCCTCTCTGCCACGTAGATAAAATTTTTGTGAAATAACTTTTTCAGAATTTTACAATGGAAATAGAGTCTCGTGTTTTTAGCCTCCTTAAGAATACCCGCTACAATTTTCGGGCTTCAACCTTTAACGTCGAAAATCAACCCCTCTCTACCACGGACATACGAATTTGTCAAAAAATAACTGTTTTCAGAGTTTTACAACAGGAATAGAGTTTTTGATATTTAGGCTTTCCGAAAATACCGTCTACTATCTTTGGGCTTCAATCCTTAACATAAAAGATTAACCCCTCTCTATAACGTACATACGACTTTGTCAACAAATAATTTCTTTTTGAATTTTACAATGTCAATAGAGTCTTTGATTTTTTGGCTCCTCGAAAATACACACTACGATTTTTGGGATCCAACAATTAACGTCAAGAATGAACCCCTCTCTGCCACGTAGATACACTGTAAAAAAAGATTTGTGTAAAATTACAAAGTTTCAGAAAATTAAATATTGTATCATTGTAAATATCACACACTCCACTGTGTCATTTTAGAAAAATATGTGAAATTACAGCCTCTAGCGATGTAAATGAAAGGACCCTCGAACAGCAGTGTAATATTACACACTCGATGGAAATAAAATTACACATTGCCTCAAATTTTTAATTTATAATTAATTTAAAATTTAGAATAATAAATCAAATAATATGTGAATACGAAAGCGTCTCTCGTGTTCGTTATTTATCGATGTCTTCATCCTTCAATTTTGGAGCATTTTTATTTTTAATGAGAGGAAATTGACAGCTTTGGTTAACTTTTTTGACAGCTTTTACACAAAGTAGACCGAATCCGAGCTACTCCTATTTTGTCTTTTACATTTTCTGCTATTGTAACGGAAAAAATCCGGATATTCAAAACGTATATTTCATTTTTTTTTACGGAATATTTAAACATCAAAAAAATATCCACAGTATCTTATGTGTTTTAGGTAAGTGGTAACGTGTCTGGCTTGTGTTTCTTCAATCTCCATGAAATTGTACGAATTTTGAGCTTTCGAGTATTTTCGAGGAGCCCAAAAATCAGAGACTGTATTTCCATTGAACAATTCTAGAAAAATTTATTTGCAGACAAAGTTGTATTTACGTGGAAGAGAGGGGTTGATTTTTAAAGTTAAGGGTTGGAGCTCAAAAATCATATCGGGTATTTTCGAGGAGCACAAGAATCAGAGACTCTATTTCTATTAAAAAATTCTAGAAAAATGGATTTCGTGACAAAGTAGTATCAACGTGGGTTGATTTTTGACTTAAGGGTTGAAGCCCAAAAATCGTAGCGTGTATTTTCGAGGAGCCCAAAAATCAGAGACTGTATTTCCATTAAAAACTCTAGAAAAATTTATTTGCAGACAAAGTTGTATTTACGTGGAAGAGAGCGGTTTATTTTTTACTTTAAGGGTTGAAGCCCAAAAATCGTAGCGTGTATTTTCGAGGAGCCCAAAAATCAGAGACTTTATTCAAGCTCTGAAATGTAATAAAAGTTATTTCTTGACAATTTCATATCTGCGCGTTACAATGGGGTTAATTTCTTACTGCAAGGGTTGGAGCCCAAAAATCGAAGTGGGTATTTTCTGGGAGCCCAAAAAAAGCCCAAAAATATCCCGTTAATAAATAACTGAAAATTTTTAATTTGTTGAAGGGGGTTGATTTTGCAAGATAAGGGTTTGTTTGGGGAAAATTTTTTTTGCGGATTTTAGGAGCCCAAAAAAGCCCAAAATTCTGATGTAATTGAATTTTTATCATTTAGTGATTTAAATAAGTGGAGGTGCTGGGTTAATGGAAGCTGGCACCTTCACAAGAAAATTGATTTTTGGATAAAGTAAAGGAGCCCAGAAATTTTTATTGCAGCCCAAAAAAAGCCCAACAAAAGCCCAAAATTCTGAGCTATGAAAAATTCAAAAATTCGATTGTGGTTGTGCTAGTTTAACGGACCTATCCCTGTGTCTTTTCTACTTTGATCCTGAGAATTGAAAAAGCCATTTTCGAACAATTTCATCTATTTCCCATTTACTGTATCTCGAAATGATGATCGGGATCGTGAAATCTGGAAAAATAGTTTCTACAACCTGTCATTTACATGAGCCGAAGGCGGCTTTAAGTGCATCTTCTTTTAGGAGCTGTTAATAAGCATTCCGTCAGTAACTTTAAGAATGTTGCCTGGATGTTAGCGCGACACAGTGGATACCTCAGACCACAACGCTGCGATGCAAGTGAGAGCAATCAAGCAGTGTCCTTGAGGTTTAAATGTGTGTATTAAACGTGTCCTTTGTTTAAATTCTTATTTTTCATATTATATTTATCGTAGAAGGTCTTAAATTTGTGTAAAATTAGACATATAAATTATTACATATACTATTTATTCACATTTATTTGCTAATTTTCAATTTTATTTTTAAATTTCGAGTGCAACATACCACTTGAGCTATTATGGATGCGCTTGAAGTCCCCTTTAGGAGAAATTAATGACATTTTTTTAAATTTGTAATGCTGCAGAAAAAAGTATTGCGATTACTCCGTTAGTTTTTATTGGAAATTTTAACGTAGAATTCGAATTTCAACTATTTAAAAGTTCATCTTGCTGTTTTTTGTTCAGTTTTTGAAGAAGGAACCGAAGGAGGACTCAGTAAGGTCTTTAAGGGTACTTTATAGAGGCTCATTTCGGTTGCTTCGGTCGGACAGAGTGATTACGAAAACAATTTCTATAAAGGAACTAAATATTCAACTTAAACGAAGTAAACGTTTTACCTAATCTAAGCGGACACTCTCTTTGCGTTTAATATATTCTTGATTAATTCGTTCGCCTCAAGAATTTTTTCCATGTACTTCGCACAATTATCCTTTGAATTACATTAATTTAAAATAAATGTAAACATACTGAAATATACTAATTAAACTCTAGTCACTATTACAATTTTATATTATAAAGCTAATTGCCCCAAGAACCCCGACAGATATTTCGTATCTGCGGTGCTGCTTGCTTCGGAGTGGAGAGTCTCTAGCATGCGTCTACCACCACCCTCGCTCTCCAAGCGAAATAGTGGCGGACGCTGAGCATGTGCTCCTGGCGGGAACTTCCTCTAGCTGGGCATATCTGCTTTAGTATCTTCGATGTGTCGCAATTTTCCCAACATTTCTATCAGAGTAAATAAGAAGTCGTTTTTATTAACTTCACGTATATTTTCTTGCTATTTATATTCTTAAGATAAAAATAGAGTACAGGTTTTATATCAAAATTAGTGAAACGAAAAATATCATAAACTCTTGAAATTTTCAGTCACAGTAACTTAAAATTCCTAAAATCTAACAGAATTTTCTTGAATATGTGACTAGAGTTTTTTTATTTGAGAAGTAACATTTAGATTTAAAAAATTGTTATAATTATATTTTTGAAAAAATGGAGTTATTTCGGGAAGCTGCACATATGTGTACACTAGCAGTCCAACAAGGCGACCTCCGGCAAGACGACCCGCTCAGCATAACTACGGGCAAACGCTCAACGAAACGACGGCGGAAGCCGTACCTCTATCCCCTCCACTTTCTTATCTGCAAAGCTCACGACCTAATGTTTCACTTAACACATAAATTCGGTCTACACCACACACGCTCTCAGCGCAGAATAGTCTGGACCCCTCACGCCGTCGTCTTGTCGGACGGCGAAAGTCCCGCATTCGTCGTCTTACTGGAGGACTAATGTATGTATTTGCATAATTCCTAAAAGCAAAGAAAGAAGAGTACAGGAGAACCTTAACCATCTTAGGTCTTAGTGATGAGGAAAGAAATAGACGTATAAATGATTACAGACACGAAAAGAGAATACTCAATCGATTAATTAAGGAAAGTAAAGATAAAATTGGCTCAGAAGAAGAGAAGAAAATACAAAACGACTTTGAAGGAAGGAAGAAACTGCGTTATAAAAAAACGAAGGGATATAAAAGTACAGAATTTTTCATCATGAGAAATAGTGATGGAAAAATGCTATATGATGCAAACGGAATACTAGACACTTTCAGAGACTATTTTAGGGGACAATTCGGAGATGAAGCTATAGGATACCACAACTACGATGTAGAACACGATGCGCTAGAACACTCAATTGAGAAAGTATGTGTAACTGAGGTTTAACTGAAGTTAGGGATATAATTAAGACCTTAAAAAGCCGTAAGGTAGCCGAGGTAGGCTGTATTAACGCTGAAATGCTTAAACACGATGGCGAGTATATACCACATAGACTGTGCGAATGGATAGAAAAAAAGGGATACAAAAGCGACTGCAATAATTACAGAGCGATTACCTTACAGAGTATTGTGAGTAAAATATACTCAAAAATACTTATTCGTAAGGTAATAAAAATAACGGTAGAAAGGATTTGGGAAGTTCAAAGTGGGCTCATGCCAGGAAGGTCATGTACGGATCAAATATTTAGATTAAGGCAAACACAGGAAAAAGTTTGAGAGTGGAAAAATTTTTTTTTGGTGCATTTCTTGGCCTAGAAAAATCTTTTGAAAAGGTAAATAGAAGTAAACGTGGGTGCTAGAAAAAGAAGAATCCGTTTGCAGACTGGCGCCCGGCTGGTTCTGCTTTGGCTTGCTGTTCTGGCACCTGAGCAGGCGCCGACTCGAATTTTGCAAATAAGATGATTAAAGTTTAACATATATAATACTGCAAAGCGGATTTCCTCCTTCAATACGACTATAGAGAAAACATCAATTCTCAGCGTGTACTTTTCAAATGTAGCGCCCATTTTATATCATGTAATTATGTACAGATACTTTGGTAACGTATATCAGTGTTGCAATGTATGTCCAGCAATGGCGCAGTCACTCTTGCGTCGTATCCACATGCGGCAATAGAGCCTGACAGTCAATGTAGATTCCCAACCATATAATTCTCGCAGCCAATCAGGGTCTCGAATTCTCTCATGGATATATGAGGCATCATTTTATTGTGAATAACCATTTAAGTTGAACAGGGAGCGAACTCAGCTGATTGCAATATTTGCGAGGTTACGTTACGTTATGATACCAAAAGTTCAAGCTGATACCAAGAACTGAAAAAATGCATAATTTTTAACTTTTTCATTCATGAAATCATTAAGTTTACAATGTCTAATTCTAAAATATTTTACCATAACAATTTTCCATTTTAGATTTTTATTTTTACGGTACATTTTCCATTTAAAGAATTTTAAAGTGCAGTTTTGAAGGCTTACTTAATAAAAGATTAAAAGCTTTTACGATTGAAATTTTTTTACAAAATACGTTTTAAGTTGATCAACTGTAAATATAAGTTCATTAATGATTTTTAAAATTGAACTGTAATTTATGTATTCGAAATTGATTCATAATTAAATTATTTTATGGGGCGATAATAAATCAGTTAAAATTAAAAAATTTACAGATTTTGATGTTAAAAATTGAACTACTTCAATTCAAAAGCCTTAGTAGTTAATCAAACGTAAACTTCCTACTGTAACCTTATAAACATTCTTTTGTTTCAGTAGAAAATATACCATTTTTAACCTTTTCAATTGAAACCTTTTTAATCAAATAAAAGAGCAATTTTTTAAAAGCCAGTAATGTTTAAGTGTTTATTTGAAATGGAATATTGAAAACTAAACAATTCGATACTAAGTTGTTTGAAACAGAAAGCCTTGAATCCCTAAACTTTCAGAGAGCTAAATTTAAACTTAGAACGCCACAATGTTAATTTTATTGTTCTGTTCAAAAAAAATTTCATTTATAAGTGAAAATTTTGAATTTTGATGCGTGAATAACAGATAAAAATGTATTAATTTAGAAAAAATGCAAGTGAGTTGAGGAAATACTTCTAATTTTTTAATTAAAATTGTGAACCTTTTAAGGATTATGAAAGGTTTTAATATAGTAAAAAAATTGTCTTAGGATTCCTAGTAAAATTAAAAATGATTTTTTTATTTCGAAAAATTGATTTCAGCAGAATATTTAGGAATATTTCAAAACAATAGCAAATTTTGATGAATAAATAACAATTGAATAGTTATGAATATGAAAAAAATCGGAATAATTTTAAGAGATATTTAGAAGTTTCGAACAAGTTGAAAAAGAAGTTGAAACTTTAAAGGATGTCATCAAATTTTGAACAAAATGTAGATTTTTTGAGATTTCAAATAAAAAATTTAGAAGCTTTTTAAGCATTTTGAAAGGTTTCCAAATAAAAAAAAACCTTATTTAGATACCTTATAAAATTGACAATAATTTTTCATTTTGAGAAGTTAAATTCAAGAGAATTTATAAAAAGATTGAAAAAATTTCCTAAACTGTAAAAATAACAATGTAAAGATTCCATAACATTTAAAAGAAAACGTAGATTGAACAATTATTCATTTCCAACGATTCAAAATTAAAATAATTTAACTTCTAGTTTAAAAAGCGTTCGATAAAAAATTGTAATCTTTCAGTTCTTAATGTTATAACTTAAATATGCTTGAAATGATTTAATTTTTGAAAATTCATAAACTTTTTGATTTATTCTTTAATTTAGGGCAGTGAAAATGAAAGCGCTGATTTATAAATAATACAAGTTTCGATTCCCCCTTGAGAGTGGAGGGGATAAGGTAATTATTGTGTACCCCTCCCTCCCCCAAACCCTTTTCTGGATCCGCGCCTGACTGTTCGTGATATACACCAGACAAAATTAAAATAACGTAAAATGGAACTAAATATGTTTCTGTTATAGTTTCACACTATATTTCAGTCCTCTCTGGGGAATATACTGCGGAGAAGTCACCATAATCCAGGAGACACTGAAATATTAAAAACTTTACCTCTTGTTGTATAAGCTTGCTTGGGCATACGTAAGGACGGGAAAAATTCTAAAATTTTCTGCATAGCTTACATTTTTAAGTTATTTGTATAATCTATAATAATTAAAATTAAATATTCTTCAATATACTTTATATACAGGGACTTCAATTCGCAAAACTCGAAAAAACGCGGAGATCAAGAATTGATAAGAACCATAACACGTTTTGATCACAAAACAACACTCACGTCGCCACATTGCAAAACTGAACAACACTACCACAAAAAAATCAGAACAGGGCTACCTACAGCTTAACGTGGGTTCCAAACCACCAAGAGCAACAGCTTTAAGTACTTAGAGAAAACCTTTATCTCTAGAGATACCGGTCCCGCGACTCTCCGGAGATGAACAACTCCCTAGCTAGCTTTGGTGTCACCGCATGGGCTGCCGAGGCTCTTTCAGAGTGCAAAGCGGAAATCGAACCCGCAAGCCGACAGAATGGGTCCAAAGCCTACGCTTCAGCACTCTTGACCTTCGTCCCACTAGGTAGCTTATTTACTAGGGACGGGAAGATATATGAGGAATTAGATAGACGCATAAACGAAGGTGAGAAGATTATTGGTAGAGCAGGGCCCCTTATCAGCAGTATAAATATATCAAATAAAGCTAGAATAGCAATACATAATTCTATATTTGTACCGACTGTACGACGTGTTGTGAGAGAATTCCAAATGAACGACTAACAAAAGAAGTGTGTCAAGGTAAAGTAAATGGCAGCGCGCCCAGAAATAGGCCGCGGAAAGAATGGTTAGAATATGTAAATAAGACCCTAGTTAGAAGAGACATAAGAAGCCACAGAAACACGAGAGCCAGCTGGAAAAATGCATGGACATAAAAGAAGTTAGTGAAGTATGCCAGGACAGAAAAGTATGGTAGAAAATATTTAATAAAAAGAGTGCCAGTAGAGTAAATGACGCCGGAAACAAAAGACCTTGGATACTAATGGACTCAATTGGGAAATCTCACATGACGACTTTGTGAGGATCTTTACTTGGGGTGATAGCTAGAGAGATTGATCAACCTGGTTCGGAGCAGTGTTGTGGAATGAATGTGTTATCTAAATAAATAATACGAGAATCCTGGATCAATCTGAAAATTTCATATTTCTTCCTCACATTAATCCGCTCCCCACTGAATAAGTTACGCCTACCCCGAAAAGGACATAGCCTAATGGTGTCAGAGTACAGTCATCTGGTCGGTTAATATAGGGCGAAGATGGTAATTTCTGGGGCAGTTATTTTTTATTCTCTTAAGTACTTCATTCGGATCCTGATGGCCAGATGGAACTTGTGTACAGTTGACTTATATCAAATAGCATTTATTATTGTTATAAACAATTGTGACAAACAAGTTAACTTATTTTAGTGACAATGCCATTAGTTATATTGCTTTAAAACTTTATTCTATGGCAGTATTTAAAACTCTATACTAAACGTCAAGGTTGCAGCTTTGAAAGAGATTTTATTTTTTATTTTTGTTTACACATTTGTTTTGTACTTTTTTATAATCTACGTAATTTTTTATAAAATCTAAAGATTTATCTAATATTTTACCACAGGAGCAGATTTGACGCGTTTTCTGATAGGTCTGTAAGGTAATTGTCGTGCCTAAACTCGGATATCTGAAATAATAGTTTTTCTATGATTTTGATATCAAAATATTATAACTGTTGTAATTTCATATGAAATGCATTATTTTGGTTGAAAAATGTGAACTTCCAAAAACGACACATTATTCTAAAATGTTTTTTGCAATTAAGTTTTTTCTTACCGTACTTCTTACGAAATTTTGAA
The DNA here is from genome assembly GCF_010883055.1 of Belonocnema kinseyi. Classification (NCBI taxonomy): domain Eukaryota; kingdom Metazoa; phylum Arthropoda; class Insecta; order Hymenoptera; family Cynipidae; genus Belonocnema; species Belonocnema kinseyi. The sequence continues at coordinate 151,755,286 of NC_046657.1, forward strand.
AAATGATTGCATTTTAATAAATGGCAGCTAATTGTTCCCGGAAAAACTTTCTTTAAAACTCAACTGTTACCAAGTTTGAAAGTGAATTTTTCTATGGCAGAAGTAGTTAGAGAAATTTAAAAAGAAATTGTTTTTAAACAAAAAATTATCTCTTATGATTATTTAGTTATTAAAAAAAAATGTAATTTATTAAAATGCAATTATTTCTTAGAAATTGGTAAGAAGAAAACATCAGAAAAAAATCAATCGCAAAAACATGGTTAAAATTAACGTTTTTTTGTTGTTGTGAATTTTAACATTTTTGATAAAACTTAATTTTTTCAATTTGAACTGAAATCAATTATAATATTTTTATTCTTAGAATCATAAAAAAAAAATTTTTCAGATATTTGACTTTCGGCACAACAACTGCCTTAATTTTTTTCATTTCTTTGATCGTTAAATACATGATTCGCGGATCCGATGAAATCATCAGGTAGTGTATAATATCTAAATTCGTTGGTATTCTGTTAGAAATTGTGCTGTTTCCTCTTTGGGACCATTCTTTACTACATCCACTGAAAATGGCACTTCTGATTTCAACAATTTTTGAATATCATTTATTGTAGATTTCTTCAGTTGATTTTATTTAGGTATTCTTGCTAACAGTTGCAAATAGTTGCTTTTTGTGCTGTGAGTACATTACAAACTTTTCCATATATCATGGCGCACTTAAAATCAAAACTCACCTCAAATGACCGATTTCCAATTGCGAGAAGTCTTCACTTTCTGCAATAGGTTTAAATAATATTCATATGCGCTTTTTACAACTAGGTCCATTTATTTAATAAATTGAAACTTTATGGTACGAAGAAAAAACTGAGAATGAAGTTTCATTTTGCCAAGCAGCAGAATCTTTAGAGCTAAAGTAGAACCATGAAAATGAAAAACGCAAATTTATCAGAAGACTGTTTTTCATTATCACCGAACATATCTCTCTGATTAATCGCATCTCCACTTTCACCATCATTATCGCCATCGTCATCATCATCATTCAATTCAGTTTCAGCATCATTATCATGGCCTGAATCAGAAAGCGTAGGAACACTGACCTTGCTAGACCATTTTTGTCGAGTCATTTGTTGTGCAGGAACTCCATCCATCCCCGATTTCAGAATCAGTTGCAACTTTTGACCCTGTCATTTCTCAAGTTCGCAGTCATCTAAATCCACCAGTATGCTTTTAGCCGCATGTGGCAGTAGATAAATGAAATCGAACATTACTCCTGTTTCTGCTACTTGGATATATACCAAGTAACAATCTTTTTTTGGCTATTTTAATTTTTGGGGTAAGGAGGGTGCCGCTGACTACCATGCAGATACAAATTATGGAGCTTCACCTTCTCATACTTCTCCCTTGTAAGACCTAGATCCATTTACATAGCCAATAATCTGTCTTCATTACTGGCTTCAAACTAAATTATTGTTTCATTCGTTGAAGAATCGCCAGCATGTGGATGACTGACCAATTTTATTGCTCTTGATAACTGTCCTCCACTATGCTTCAGAGCAGTTTTATTTTCTCGTCGACATTTCTTTTTTTCGAAGCCTTTTCTGAAACTTAAAGGTGGACGACCTTTTTTGTAAACATTAGGTGAACTTGCGGAATTAGATAAAGAATCAACGGAATCATCTTTAGGTTGTAGGATATTTTCGAGGATCTGATTCTATACTACTCGAAGATCATTTTGTAAAAATTAAAATTTTTCCTAATAAAAGCACGTTTATTCTACAAAACTTTGACGATCTTCTATAATACTCCGGCAAAAAGCTGTCAGTCAATTTGCGTTTTATTTCTATGATCTGGCCATCAAAGAAGGAGCTTGAAGATTTGATGCTGTCTATGATGATGCCCAATTTTCTTTTTCTTCCGAGTAATCCATCAAAATGTCACATCATCTCACATAATAATCAAATTGTTACTTTTGCTCCAAACTATGGTTAAACCGATATTAAAGATATGTGACCTTGAGAATTCAAGAGAAAACAAAGTACAATTAGTTTCACGTTTATTAATTTATTCTTAAGAGATGTGAAAGAGAAACAAATCACACAAGATTGTGACATTATTCTCGTAAAATAGTATACTCACAGATGTGCGAATTGAGTTAATTTTTTTTTCAAAACTGTTTATAAATATGAAAAATTTTGTTGAATAGTAATCTATTTTATTAAAACTTTTATTTTTAGGCAAACAGAAGTAATCCCGCAGAAAAGAAGAATTTTCTAAGCACATAAATACCAAATATGTGAAATTGTTTATAAAGATTTCTTAAACTATCAACTATCATTATTTTTTCATGCTTGGTCACATTTGCAATTTGATTTTTTACTTTTTTACAGCAAAACCTATGTACGTTATATATTCACATTCCGAAATTTTTACTAATTCTATATCTTTTGACAAACGTATGATTGAATGGGGATGAGTAAAAGCAGAAAATATAAAAGATTCCCATTTTTAATTCAAATAACAATCTATTAAGTTAAAAATTAAGAAAACGTGCAAGGCTGCATTAAAGTGCAACCCTTTATGAGTATTTAATTTTTTAAAGTAATCTGTATTATCATGAGAGGTAGTTACCATCGACCAGTTTACATGTCGTTTCACTGAAAATCTAACCACAGAACTTCCGATTGCCGGTAGGGTGCTTTTCCATTAAGCTATTTGAGATGTCAAAAAAAGCATGCCTTTTCAGAAATACACGCTATCTCTAGAAAACGCATAGAACAATAGTGTTAATTTTCTTATTTCACGGATTGTGGAATGCCATCCACACTGATCGATGTTAACTACTTGATCTCTCTAATAGCTTAATGGGAAAGCCATCGACTGGTATTTGGAGGTTTCGTGGTTTGAATATCGTTAAAGCGAAGTGAGTGGATCTTTTTTCAGAACAAATTTAATTTTCAAAATTAATAAAAAAATTTATCCATAAATATTAATGGAGTCGACGTATTATTGTCCCAATATTGTTTTCTTTTTACTGTAGGTCACCTTGAATGCCCTTAGCGAATTATAAATTTCGATTTAAATAAAGGTTAGAGCAGTGTCCCCACTCTTGTGAACTTTTTTACCTGCGCTTGCGTGCTTGCGTCGCGCCGACAATCTGATTGGTCACTGTTAGCGCGCTGATTTTAAATTATATAAATATTCAGATTTAATATTTATGCGAAATATTGATTGAAAAATGCCCAAATAGAATTTTCGTGATCCTGAAATAAGAGTTTGGAGTAAAAGATACAAAAAATTCGATTCTAATAAAACAGAGGCTATGAATTCTGAGTTCAGAGAAATAAATCATTTTTGTTTGTCCCAATAATTAACCTCGTCTTTGTCGAGTTTTAAAACTGAAGTTTTCTTTATTTCCGAGATACTGTTAAATCTTAAAATTAATATTTTTTGCTTAAAACTAAAATTTCTTCAATCACTCCAAAATTCGAATTTATGATTAAGAAATTACCTTGGATGCATTTTCTAATAATTATTTATCTTAAATATTAAATCTGAATATTTATACAATTCAAAACCAGCGGGCTAACAGTGACCAATCGGGTTGTAGGCGCGTCGCAAGCGCAGTTTAAAAAGTTCCCAAGATTGGGGACATTGTGTTAGAGTAATAACAAAATATGATTATGTACTTCAAGATCAAATTATTGCCCTGTTTCTTGTTGCAGAATTGAGTCTACAGTTTGACTGCTTACCGAATGGCGAACCTATTCCTATTGTACTTCGTTCCAGTTCTTCTAATTCTCGTGACAATACTCTTACTCATGCCGAGCCTCCTCTTCGTGATAGGTCAAGGTCTCCTCTTGAAAGACATCGTTCTTGGCTCATAGTTGGATTTGACCCTGAAAAACTTAGCGTTATTCGGCTTATTCCAAAAACAAATCCACACCGTGCATTCGAAGTTCACAGATACACTTTTCCGGCAGGCAAACCAATTTTTTTGAGAGCACGATTTAATGCCCCTGCGCCCTTACCAAAAGAAGAACGAATTGTATTAGCAACATCCACTGGTGACGTCTTGGCAATCTTTGAGTACAATAATACCATTCTTCGTGGAATATATACACGAGATGCTCAAATGAAGCTAAGACGAGCGAAAATAAACATGAATAATGGCTCGGTTTTCGTAATGGATGTACATGAAGACTGGGAATGTCCTATAGGAAATCACCCAATCTTAAAGAATTATAGAGCAATACATGTAAACGAAATGTGAACTAAAATCATTCACAACATAAGTCAATTGAAGAAAATGTAAAAGCAAAAAAAGTACCAGTTGTAAGCTGATTCTTCTCAAAATTCTACCAATAACTTGTAATTTCAGCAAAAAGTCAACGTATTATCATCATTATGGCCTAAATCTCTCATCAGTGCCCCTGTCTGCCTTGCTCGGAAACAGGTAAAAAAGTTTATATACAGAAAATATAGAGAAAATGTATCAAATTCTAGTGGCATCAGTTTACAACAAAAAGATACATTTTCGAATTGCAAACGCTTTTAATTTGAAATTGCAAATGATTAATTATTGTTAAAAAAATAGTAGAAATTCAAAGTTGAAAAGCTTGTTGAATCTATCTTATTGTAAAATGACGATAGTTTAAAATAAAGTTTTAAAAAATTCTTAAAACTCTCATTAATTGCCGTGTCTAAATTACTTGAATTTATCTCTTAGTTTTACACTTTTATACTTTTTTGGCTTTTACAAAAAACTTTTTGTTTAATTGTTGAGTATCAGGTTACTTGGTTACGTTGAAGGCAGTTCAGATTATTTGGTAAAAGTTAATACAATTAAGATAAGCGATTTTTTTGTCGGAGTGGCCCAATTTCAACGCTGATGAAACTGGTGCAGCTTGATGATTAAAAATAGAAAATAAGTGGGATAAATGACGATTACTGTTTGCATTATTTATCTTTATATATTCTATTCATTAATTTAGAATAATCATTCATGTAAGTGAATCGTAACATAAATAAAATATTGGCAATATTGCATCTAGAAAACGTAGCCTTACTTTTTGTACATATGCTTTTATAAATTATTTAATTAATACTTCTATAAATAATTCTGTAACATTTTTATAAAATGTTTAATCACATTTGTAAGACTGTATTTTATAATACTTTCTAAAAATGTTGTTAGGCACCCCAGATAACAATTGTGATACGCACATCACCCGCATTGTACGATTCTCATGCGGTGCGTGCAAGGGCATGTGTGACGCACATCTGAGGGCATCATGAAAGCAAATAGTTGTGAAAAATCTAGAAGAAACAATATTAATATATTATTGACTTTTTATATTAATAAGGTTAAATTTCCAAGCATTCAACCCGAAAACCCGAATTCAACTCACATACGAACCGTATTCAAAATTTTACATAAATTAAATTTGTTTAGAAATTTATGACAATTTTGAATATTTTAGAAATTTACCCAAATTTTGCAACATTTTTGGAAATTTTACAAAATTATGAAAACTTTATGAATTTATTAAAATTTTGAACATTTTATGAATTTATCAAAATCTTATAAGTTTATAAAAATTTTGATCATTTTATAAATTTACCAAATTTTTTTTAATTTTGGAAGTTTTGATAAATTTTGAGCACACTGAGCTTGAAGGACAGGATTATGACAAACAAATCCCCACAAAAATTGCAAAGAGGGGGTGAGGTTGATTCTAGAGGCCTTTGCAAACATTGTCCCGTTGCCCAGAAAATCACGGGTGGTCCCCTCGTCGAGAAAACTAAATTTTTCGTGATATCATGAAATAAAAGTCACATAACGCTTAAAAAATCAATTGATTCATTCATCCGCGGATTAATTTAATCTACAATCATATGATCTTATTTCCAAATTTGATTAAAATGTAATTATAACTAAATATGTCTTGATGAAAATTCAGCAACAGATTTTTGCAAGCGCTCAATATATGGTGGATCTTCAATCATATTTATTTTGTATTTATTCAAAAATTTCAGAAATTCTCGATGAATTGCTTCCCCTGCTTGTTGAGACATGATTTCCGGACCCAAGCCCGGCAGAAATGTTAAGCACTGTTCAATATGACAAAAATGACGTGAATTTGAAGGGTTTGTGAAACATCAGAAACCATGTGAATTTTCTTTACGTTCTCGATAAGATTGGGGAGAATTTCCATGTCCACATTATTCGTTCCAAAACAACTGTTCGCGACAAGATTCTTTGCCATGAAAGCTGAAATAAATAGCACTAATCGCAACTGCCCGATGTCCTTATAAATATCAACGTCGTCCAATTTACCCGCCTCTTGAAGAACTTTCCGGCATACATTGCCCTCGAAAATCTTTCTATGGTAGTTTTTGGGGATAAGTTTAAGCTTCTTTGGCCAGATCAATGCCTTTTCCTGACCAAGTAGTGGAACCACACCTTGCCAGAATGCATGGTTGACATAGCCTTGTAGTATATGCAGCACCAGAATAATACACTTTCGGAGTAAGCAAACATTTTCATTATCATTGAACAGGGGAAAATTGATCGTACGATGGCATAGTTTTGCAGATTTTTTATCTTTTCCTGAAATTGGTAAAGTGGTAAGAATATTGCGAATTTCAATTTAAAAAACAATTCATTACCTAATCCGATGTTCTTATCATAATCTTCTCTCAAATGGCTAAAAATTTTCGGAGCGCTACTTTTACTTGTGTTCATTGAAGACCACTTGTCACAACTCAAACCAGATTCGCATTTTCCTTCATTATCTTATAGCTCCGAAAGACTCACAAAACAATAGGGATACGGATACGTTGCTGTTGCCGTTTGTTGCCCGTTAATAATAAGCAATAACTTGAAATCCGAAACAAATTTGTAAAAAATATTACTTAAGTTCGTCAGCTTGAATGAAGTATCCAGTATTCTTCTGCATCATCATTTTCTATATACGTCTCGAGAATATTATCATGTTTTGATGAGTAGTATTTTGCGATAATACTCATTAAAATTTTGGAAAATCCTTGCCCTCCACCTCCAAATTTTAGCAACAACTTTATCTCTCTCAGTCTCAGATAAATTTTTGGCTAATTATATTCGTGATATTATCAAGAACAACAGTTTTTGAATAACATTGATGATTCAGGCCCTTACCAATTTTTTGAAAACAAGTCTCACAATACTTATTAACGGCATCTTCGTTTGCTTTGTTCGCTTTTTCTGTTGCTGTTAGCAAGCTTTCCACTGTTGAGCAAACATACAAGCTAGTTTCTCTGGGTAATACGATGGCCTCATAATTTGGCATTATCCGTACAGTAACATTACCGTCACTTTTTTCCTGGGTATACAATGCACGTCTGCAGGAATTGCAAATGCTTAAAGGAAACTTTCGATCAGGTAGAGAAAAAATATCATTTATATCCTGCTCAATTAACGTCTCATATTTTGAAAATATAGACAAAAAATTCAACGTATTTGTTCTACAAACTATTTTTTTACCACAAGGCGCGCACAGTTTTTGATTACGACAACATTTTTCACGATTCAGCAACCCAAACATTTTGAAAATGTTGAAATTATAATACGGTGTAAAAACTAGGAGCGAAAACAAAACGGCATGGCTATTACGATTTACTTTCGCCTGCAGCGCTTAAGGGCGACAGGAGTGGGGGAACATGAATTCTCGGATACACGTTTTCCTCTTCCCCCAAAAGGCGAACTACTCAGAGGGACGACCGTACAAAAGCAAATAAGCGACATCTTATCCTAAAATATTCTAGATATGAAATTGTGTTCAAGGCCAAAATATTAAATATATATTTTCGATATAATTTTTGATGAAAATGGAATATTAATAAAAGATTGAGTTTTCACGAAGAGGAGATCAGCTGTGATTTTCTGGGCAACGCGAAAATGATCGCAAAGATCTCTAGAGTCACCCCCCATTTGCAGTTATTGTCGGGATTTTCTGTTAATAATTCTACCCTGCAAGCTCAGTGTGTTAAAATTATTTTCAAATTTAGATAATTTTCCAAAATTTAGATCAATTAAAAAAATTTAGATAATTTTCTAAAATTTTGCGCTTGCGGGTTTTCCCGGTTGAATGCGTGTGGGTTGGGTCACACAACACCAAGCACTTCATTTTAATAATAGCTATACGTTTAATGACACTCAAATTCCTGACTTCAACTTACAAGGAGGGAACCCGTGTTCCTAAAATTAAAACAAGGTTAGTTGGCTTACTCGAGGCCAGTTTATGCCAATTTTTAGTAGGCTCCGCATATCATGACTAAAGGGGTGGAAGATCCCATCGTTTGGATTGGAACTATAAGTTCCAATTAACCCTGGCAACGAAACAACGAATTTACTTTATCGAAACAAGCTATGACCTTGTCCGAGGTCATCAACTCACAAATTTCAACGGCGTGTACCTACCACTTCAGTACACGTCGTGAAATTACAATTACTGTAATGACGGGTATCAAATTTTTGTGAACAAAAGCCTACCTGGCTACTGTCGAGCTTCTCTCGTAGTGCCTCTCATGTTTTCTTTTCTGTTTTAATAAGGCTTATATTATCCTCCAGTTAGTTTGGTTTTATACTGATGTTTGCCTTTCCTTTAATCTTTTAATTTTTAGGTACGTGTTCTCGTTAAGCTCAGAGTAAGGAATGACTCGACAGAACGGCGTCTCGGTTCGTCGCAGTAAGCGTGAACCGGAGCGCCACTTGTATCGCAAAGTGACACCGAAGATCATTGGAAAGAGAGAGGCACGAGAGAGCGGGACAATCGCCAGTTAGTCCCTTCACAGCATGGTGGCGCGCCGTTCATCCACCTGTAGGGACAGCCTACCCAACCTTACCACTCAGCGGAGTGGGGGGGTGCTCGTTGAGCATGAGCTTAGTGGCTACGAGTGTTGCCCCTCTACCATTCATTCGCTTCCTAAA
>NC_046657.1:151764347-151773897 GCF_010883055.1 Belonocnema kinseyi
TGTTAATCATGCTCGAAGTGCTTGGATTCATTTAACCTTGATCAGGTAACTCGCGGGTTGTAGGCCGCATATTGATGATTGAATTGGATTTAACCCTACACACCAATTCACGGCACGCCCCTGGTCGACGTCCATTCGCTGCTGTTTCTGGGTGCGCCGCCTCCTGTGTTTCCCAGCACTCTTGTATGAGCGGGAATCTCATCCACTGCGCATGTGCTGGGAAACCTCCTCTTCTTGGTCCATGACGAAACTTCCCATACCATGACGAATTTTGACAGCTCGTTTGTTGTGGGCGGCAGTACCCCCAGATTATACGGACATGTAACAAGGTTTGTTACCAATTAATAAAACAATTATAATAATTCAATTATGGAACTCATCCGAGGTTGGCATTTATGCCCTGAGGTTGATTCGCTACTCTGGGCTCTTTTCCCAGATACTAGACAGCTAAGTATACCTTTAATATTTATTTTACAACGTTTTTGTGCGAGTTCTATAATGCGCCGTCACAATACATATGAAATTTTATTATTATATAATAATTAGTAGTTATTATATTATAGTATTATATTATGTTATACATACAAAATTATACAGAAGATTTCTATACTACCAGCAGAGCAAATCCCAAGTATATTAGTTATCTGAAGTTGGATAAAAATGTTTCAAACAATTGACATCTACAATTATCCGACGACGGATAATTTTCATCTACCTTGCGCTACAAAATATCTGACATAGGATAATTGTAGTTTTCAATTTTTTCAGCGTTTTTATCCAACTTCAAATAAGTAATAACTATGGGATTTACTGTGAGAATTATTACTTTTTGAAATAAGAATTACCAAGTGAGTTAACGAATTCAATTATAGTGCGCGCTTAGCTGAATGAATAAGTATATGTGAAATTAGCGGTGTCAGATAGTCTTGGGTCGTTACCTGAAATTACCGGTAACGGTAGAAATTTCCTGTTAAGTAGAGGAAATATTCCTGTAACGAATGGTAACGATATTTTTTTGAATTTCAAAACTAAATTGAAATTGCTTATTGGTTTTGCGTTTATTTTATATAGTATTCTTCAATATTCGTCACATTGAACAACTTGTGGGAAAACTTTCACGTTTAAAAGTGTTCCTTAACCTCTACGGTGGGATTTAGTTTTGCTTAAAAATGTATGCGCACATTATTTTTGCAAAAATATTGTTCCTTTTAATTGTTAACACTTTGCAGATTGAGTAGACATCAATTACATTTGTATTTTTTACATAAAAAAATCTATGAAAAACATTTCTTGAGAATAATGTTTCGAGGGGTATCTAACCTAATTTACCGAAGCGTTGTAGGAATTTTGCAGTTTCACACCATTATGAAGAATACAAGTATTATTACTATAAAAGAGTAATTTCCGAATTCAGTCTATTGAAATTCTATTCAAATTAAGTCTACTTTAATTCTATATTATTTCTATAGGAACATTTTCTTTGTCTTTGAAATCACATGTTGCTTATTTAGAAATTAACCATTTATTCTCCATGAAATTGATCAAAAACTACGACGTAGTTTGAAATTAACGTTTATTCCCATTTTAACATTCAGATGGCGTCGCAATGTGAGCGGTAACGAAAGAAGCGAAAGAAACGTTACACGTAATGACGGTGATTTCCCTGCTGAAATTACGGAGAATATTACCGTGACCCAACGGATATCTCTGGCATGTGCAGTACACTGGGGGCGGCACCTATTTCAGTAGTCCATTAAAAGTTGGCGGGGACTTTTAAATGCGGCAATTTGCACTTTATTATTTTTCAGCAGAATTATAATAAGGAAGATAAAATGATGATGCTTGATAAAAGAAAAACGTTTCTTGTATAACCGATATGCATGAGTACTTTCTATTAATCATAAGTATTTAACGATAATTTTACTACTATAAATGTGATACCACGACTATATATTTTTTTTTGTTTTAGCAGAAAACACAGTGCGTTTTTTTATCAAGCATCATCATTTTATTTTGCTTATTGTAATTTTGCTGAAAAACAATAAAAGTGCAAATTTCTACATTTAAATGTTCCCGCCAAATTCCCATTGACTACTGAAATAGTAGCCGCCCTTAGCGTACTGCGCATGGCAGAGATATCCACGTTCTGCGCACAACTGTGTGAAATAGTGGGGATGGGAGGCTGATTTTACCAACGAATTTCAACGCTTTTTGTTGACATCGTTCGCGTGTGGCCTAATAATTGTTCTAGTTTGTATTAATATTATAAGGTGTGTTATCCGCAACTTGCATATGGTATGTAAAAAAAGCTGTGTAAAATTACACTAGGAATCATGGGGCACAAAGTACCAGACTTCTCCAGGTTAAAAATTACATTAATGCCAAATAGAAATAAGCGTGAAAAAGAATTGCAAACTGGCATTCTTCGCTTTTTTATCTCGGAAAACACGCGAGGAGCGATAACGCACGATGACTTGCAATTGCGTGCCATCAAACATTAAACTTCGAAATTGCAATCGTTTGCTATTTTTACACGATGCTTGAAAATCGATTAACAAAAGTCTTGTGAAATTACAAGTCATGTGTATTATCACAGGAATCTGCAATATTTCAGCGGAGCGCTGTGGTTTTCCTATTTCGCAGCTCTTTCTATTTCAGTGTAATTTTTCAATACGAACTTATGGTATTTTGTGTCCAATAATTCTGGGTGGAATTTTATATTCTTCTTTTAAGTTTTCGTAATTTTCGTAAAATTCCTTTAAAAGTGCACACAAAATTACAGGGTATCAATAAAATTGCACTGTCTCAAATGGGAACATTTTACAAGAATTGAAAGAATTTTACTCATTTAATTTTCAATGGCTGCAAAAAAGTGCCCTTGCTTCCCGGGCCCACGAGATATTAAGGAATTTTCGACGAAGATAAAAGAGGTGTTTCGATCGAAAAAGCAGCGATTTCACCATTCCAGGAACATCCACGGAAAATCTGAAGAAACTTCGAAGATACACGAAGGAGAGAAACTGACGCGAGCGGAACTTCAGGCGAGATTGAATCTCCTGGAAGAACAAGATATTTTCGACTAAGATGGAGATGAAATTCTTACAGGATTGTCAGATAGAGAACATTTAAGCGATGAGTAGGCATTAGAGTTTCGAGAATTTATGCCTAAGTTTTTATAGAAGAATATTTTATTTTCATTGCTCGTTGCCTACTTGTAAAAGTGGACGTACAAAAGTACTATATAGGACGTCCTAAATCAAAATCTTGAGGATTTTTGATAGAATTCAATATGAAATTTGAAGGAATTTTCAAGGTATAACGGTATTTTTTAAATTTCGAAGGCAGCTTCAAGAACTTTCGATTAAAAATATTTTAGGGAATTTTTAAATACTCGAAAGAATTTTTTATTAATTTAATTAATTTGAGCGGATTTAAATGGGTTAGAAATATTTTATGTTATAGAAGTTTCTAAAATTTCAGAAGATATAGAATGATTTTATAGGATGTATTAGGTTTTAAGATGTTTTAGAAGAGTTCATTTGATTCTGCAAGATTTCCGAGGATTTTAACAATTTTAAGTAATTTTTAAGCTCTCAATATATTTTTTATATTACAAAGAATTTTTACAAGAAAAGTGAGGTATTTTGTAGGATTTCAAAGATTTGAAGAGTTTTGAAATTAGTTTTTAGAATTTACATTGAATTCTCATGAAGTCATCTAAATTCTTTTAAATTCCTTTAAACTTGTTTAATTCACTTGATTTCTTCTAAGTTTACTCAATTTTACCTAATTCAATGGATTTTTTTATTTAAAAAGTTTTCATTTAATTGATCCTGAGGGTAAATTGATAAAATGGGCCAAAATTTGAAATATTTAAAGTTTTTTTTACAAAAACACTGTGAAAATTTGTTCGCGAAAATAATCGAAAATTTTCGGGACGCAAGAAATCCAAAAATTCGGTAATTTTCGAATAAAAAAACTTTGGGAAAATTCCACATTGATTTCGGTCATTTTTCCAGAGTTTAGGCAATTTTCCCTACAAACTTTTCGGCAATATTCCCTAATTATTTGGGTAAATTTTTTATATATTTTTAGAATTCTCCCCAAAGAACTTTGGGAAAATTCCACATTGATTTCGGTAATTTTTCCAAGGTTTAGGAAATTTTCCCCAAAATATCTTCGAGAAAATTCTACATGGATTTCGGTAACTTTTCCAAAGCTTAGGGAATTTACCCTAAAAAAATTTCGGTAAAATTCCTTAATCATTTCAATAAATTTGTTATACATTCGGTTAATTTTACCCAAAATATCCTAGGGAAAATTTCACAATCATTTCGGTAATTTCTCCAGTATTTTGGGAATTTTCCCTTTAAAAAATTTTGTAGAATATCCGAATTATTTCGGTGAATTTGTTGCATATTTTGGCAATTTTCCCCAAAATAACTTCGGTAAAATTCCATAACGATTTTGAAAATTTTTTCAGAGTTTTTGAAATTTCCCCTTAAAAATGTCGATAAAACTTTCTAGCTATTTCTGTGAATTTGTTTCATATTTTGGGAATTTTCCCCAAAATAACTCAATACAATAAAATAATTCATTTTTGATTTCAGAAAATGTTGTCTAATCAGATTTATTGTTAAATTATAATTTTGTTATGTGATAAGAATTTAAAATTCTAGAATTGTGAAGCTTTGACTTTGAAAGGTTCAATTTAGTTTTTAATTTCAAGTGTTCGAATTTTAATTACTTTTAATTTAAAATGATTCAAAGTCAAAACTTTCTTATTTTCAATTATTTAATTTCAAACGCCGTCAATTATAAATAATACAATTCCTTTGAATTTCAAATAATCCAATTTTCAAAATTCGAATCTGAAATTATACCACATCAACGTGACATTGTCAAATTTGCCAAATTTCAATCTGAAATAATTTCATTTGGTGATTCTTTAATTCAAAATAAAATCATTCCATATTTAGCGCTTCGACTTACCGAATTATACGATTCAACTCCTTTTTCTAATTAAATTCTCCGTAATCGTTCGATATTTTTTTGAATGTCGTGCTTATAATTAGAAAGTAAAACAGTGAATGAGCGATTTGCGCGCGTGCTTTTATTTATTACAAGATACAAAGTTAATTGATTTTTAGTAAAAAGGTTCGATAATGCTTATCGAAAAGCCAGAAATGAACTGAATGACTAAACATAAAATAAAATCAAAATATAGTTGAAATTACAAATGATGAAAAATTACAAAATTCAGCAATGACAAAGTATCAGATATTTTCCATTACAACATTGATTCCATCGAGCCGAATTTAGTAACGTCCTACATCAATTTTTTAACAAGAGCAGCCCTTTTTATTTGACGGCTTTTCATTTTTTTATCCTTCTTCTGGTCTTCCGTCAGTTGTATGTCAAGGATCATCCTGCAATACGCAAAATGGATTAAACTTATATTTTAAATCGGAATTGGAAAGCATTAAAATAAAAAAAAACGAGATCTCCTTTTTATAGTTGTATCCGTACACAAAATGAGATGCAAGAAGCAGGAGGGCATCCTCCAGCATGCCACTTCCCTCCACAAGAATCATATAAAATTTGGAGGGTACCGAGACTAGACTGAGTCGAATTACTCGTCTTTTATAGTGAGCTCTGGTTGTGTCGAATCGGTCAGTTTAATCACGCCTGTGTCTGTTGCTTCCTGAAAAAATAAAACGTAGTGTAAAATATTTACACGCAAAAATAAATTGCAAGAATATTCACCATGATTAAAAAAATGGAAAATATGTTTACAATCACTGAGAAAATGTTCTCCTCTTAAAAAAACATGCTGATTAATTTGAAGAATCCCAACGCCAAGAGCAGCTGATTCACTAGTGCTGCAGCAGACTTCTTCATATTTGCCAGGTCGCTAAAGATTTCTCGAGCTCGTTTGGAGAATTTTTGATCCCTGAATATTTTCTCCAGTATGATCGAAAATAGGCCCACAATTTCGATGATTTTTTTCAATACTTTCTTGCCAAACGTGATTGATATCCTTCCGAAATGAAATTGCCGCATGCGCAAGGATGTGTTCTTTATTTTTTAAATATGGCCAATTATTTTTTTAAATATCGCTTGATGGCTGTTTGGCATCTGCAGCATCTCGGTTGTTTCTTATTATCCTTTGAGAGGTAAACGTCAAATTTAACAAAATTTTAATCTCCTCACTGCTAGCGTTTCCTGCAGCTTCGCTATGACTTTATCCGTTACAAAATTGTTTTTAATACATTTTACGAACAAATGATTATTTTCAAAGTTTATTCACTTATTTTTAAAATTGAAAAACATTTGAGTTATAATATTGTACTGCTCCACTTCTCCGGTGAATCAAATATAAACGGACCTGAGGCACGCGGAGGACAAGTATAATTGATCCTTCCAGGTATTTCAATGTTTAGAGCAGTCCCTTTTCTGTTATAACTCTATACTACCGTCCAAACCAATCTTGTTTTCGTGGGTATGAATTACGATAATTAGATGAACAGATAGTTTTGAGTCTTTGAGATTATTGTGAATAATTTAAATATCAAAAATTACCACAATTAATTATAATTTCAACTTTGGAACAGGGAATTTCTTAAATTATTACAAATTTTATTTTAAAACTGGAAGTGCATTTAAAGAATTATAATGTAGACTCTAAAATAGAAGATTTTCATAAGGAATTATTATTTCACTTGGAACAGAGAATTGTTCGTATGGAACTGCAGTCTTTGAGATTATGGTGAATAATTTAAATATAAAAAATCATAGCAAATAATTATAATTTCGTCTTTAGAACAGTGAATTTCTCACAGGAACATGAATTGGATTTTTGAACAGTAAATTTATTCAAGGAATTATATTTTAGACTTTAGAATAAAAGATTTTCAAATGGAAATATGATTTCACTTTAAACAAAGAATTGTTTTCATGGAACTACTGCACTTTTTGTCTAGGAAAGCATTGAGAAATGAATTGCTGCACACATGTCAGATTTTTAAATTTGTGACATTTTACAACCTCCCACTTTGGGTTAGAGGTGTCAGGTCAGAAATTTGGAATGGAAGAAACCCAAATTCAGGGCCGTCTTCAGATATTTTCAGGCCTGTGTTTACCCATCTTAAGTACACTATTCTTTTTTGTTAATCAATAGTACTCATCAATTTTGTGTTAATTTTAAGAGGAAAATATTGTAAAAATAAGTGAACGTATATATTAATTAGGGTCGAAAAACCATAATCTTTAGAATCTCCCGTGTATTAAAGGGAGATTGGTGGATATTCGCACCATCTTTAACCTGGCAATGGACGCGTCAGTAGTAAATAATAAGGCCATAACAATCTGCTAGTTTAAGTTAATAATTGATAAACTTTTTACAATTTTTAATATTACCTTTACGTTCATTTTTATTTAAAATTATTTTAATAAGTTCTCAATTAGAAATCAGCATGAGAATTATTAATAATATAGGTTAACGGCAAAGGTAGCGGTTCCACCGAGACAAATAGAAACATAAGTATCCTGATGTTTTGAAAAATCCTCAAATGCACGAAATAATTTTTTTGAGCCCAAACTTATCTCAAAAATATTGTTCCAAAAAATAAACAAAAGCAGTTTTTTTTAAAGATTACGTTACTTTTGTTGTGAAGAAAGGCATTTTTTATAATATAATACTTAATTTAAGTTGGAAAAAGTTTAAATAAAAATGTTTATTTGAACTTTCATTACTTTACGTATATATAATAAATAAAAAGCTTTTAAAATTACTATTTTGATGCAAATATTTTCTACTTTGAAGTCGTAACGGTAATTTTCCACAAATATTGGAAAAACATTTTTTACCATTTCAACAGGAAAATTAACGATGATTAAGGAAAAATTTCCTATTATATTTCGAATAATTTTACACCGAAAGACTGGTAAAATTACTCCAAAGGTGGGAAAAGTCCCAACGATTCATAATGTTTCTTTATTCCCGAAGTTATTGGGGGAATTACCGTAAATTATGGAAATATTATGTTTAGAAATGGGAATTTTTCACAAATATTGGAAAAGTGTTTTTTTCAATTTCAAAGGGAAAATTACCAATCATTGAGGAAAAATTTCTCATTATATTTCAAGTAATTTTCCACTTAAGACTGGTAAAATCACCTAAAAAGTGGGGAAATTTCCAAAACTTGAAAGGTTTTTTATTCCCCAAGTCATTGGGAAAACTGCCATAAATTATGGTAATATTATCTTTAAAAACGGTCATTTTCCACAAATAATCGCAAATTTCCCAATATAATGGAAAAATAAATTTCCCCAAACAAAATAGGGAATTTTACTTACAAAATTGTTAGGGAAATTCCCGAAATTTTTTGCAGTGAATATTGACATTTTCAAGAGCTTTGAAATTTATTTAACGATTTGAAATATTTTCTGTTATTTTAAAAGATCACAAGAAACTTTTTATTGATTTCAGTAACTTAATGAAACTTCAAAGGATTCGCAATATTTTAGGGTATTTCAAGGGTTTCTCCGGTATTTTCAAGAGCTTTAAAGAATTAAATATTGTTTGCAGTTTTTTGCAATTTGCCTTTAATTCTCAGTCATTTATCCTAAATTCTTTTAAATTCTGTTGAATTCATCTAAATTTACTTAATTGTACTCAATTCAATTTTTGAACATTTTTTACATTATTCGTTTTGCATTTTTTGACACTTTCCTTAAATTCGTCGGAATTAAATCTAATTCTTTTAAAAATCCTTTTAATTTTTGTAAACTTATTTCAAACTATCTCAATTCAATCAATTTTTTTATGTACGAACTTTTTTATGTCCTTTTCTACGTCTATTTTTTAAAGTGAATTTCAGTATTTTATAATTCTTAATCAGCACGTAAAATTTATTGCCCATTGGCAAATCAAATTGAAAGTCTGGCTAAAATTAAGATAGTCTGTGTTTATTGCTCGCTGCAATATATAATTATAAATGTATATTTTAAGTTTACTGTCCATTGGCCAATTAAATTATAAGCCTGACAACGACTGAGATATTCTATGTGCGTTCCTCGTTACAATGTATAATTATAAATTTATATTTTAAGTTTATTGTCCGTTGGCAACTGAAATTTTAAGTCTGGCTGCGATCAAGATATTCTGTGTTCGTTACTCGTTGCAATATATAGTTATAAATTTATATTTTAATTTGTTTGCCCGTTGGCAAATTAAATTAAAAGTCTCAATACGATTAAGATATTCTGTATTCGTTGCTTTTTGCAATATATAATTTTCATTTATATTTAAAGTTCATTGCCCGTTTGCAAATGAAATTAAAAGTTTGACTACGAGTTAGATATACTGTGTTCGTTGCTTACTGCAATATTTAATTATAAATTAATAGTGTAAGTTTATTTACCGTTGGCAATAAAAAAGGACGTTATAATTATAATTATTGTAATAATTAAAATAAATAGTCATATAAATATGAATTTATAAAATTAAAAACCTAGATGTGCAAGCGATGTGCAAAGCATATGCGAC
>NC_046657.1:151773997-151792775 GCF_010883055.1 Belonocnema kinseyi
AAGTATTTTTCAGAAATTTCCTTATTATTTATAATTATAATTATTTTTATATTTCTTAAAATGAAAAATAACAAATATTTGTCACTTGAAAATTTAAAAAAATAAAAATGATGAAAAACATGTGGTCGGCAACTGGATTTTCGATCAAATAAAACTTAGTTTAAATGGAATTTTGATTATAGTCACGTGCCTTCTTGCTTTAGGGCAATAACCTCATAGAAAACTAAAATGTCTTCTAAAAATTTAAAACTTAACTCTTCATAAATAATTTTTTTGATTAAAAGTCACACATGTTTAAAAAATTAAAAATAGCCATAATAAGATGCTTTTCTTGAACACTAAAAATACAATTAGAAAACAAAGAAACCAAACACGTACAGCATATCGCGGGCCCGAAATTTGTACAAGAGTATGCCGAACCGGCTGGCACCGGCCGGATAGGCCCGAGTTCAGTTAGAATTCAATCACGTGACAGCAGGAAGAATAAAATCTCGCAATTTAAAATATTCTAAACATAAGTTAGGAAATAAAAAGGTTTCGGTAAGGTAAGAATCTGGCAAACTTGATCCACTCGTCACATGGCCTTAAGGGTAGTGGGTTTTAAAAAAACGTCTATTTCATGAGTTTTTTTATTTATCCATATGTTCTATCTGTATCAATAATTCTCAGTTAAAAAAAAAAAACAATCACAAAAATAAACTTTTAATACGCCCTTTACATACGCATGCAAGTATTGGATTCAATCAAAACCTTTAAATTATTCGCTCAAAATTTTCCGAATCGAAAAGAAATGATCCTTGATCAGTTTTTTACGTCCATTAATTTTTTTCATATTTTTCCTACTTCGCGTAGACTATCTTTGCCCTTCTCTTATAAAAAGACACAGATAATCGTAAGTTGCGCAGCGAGATTTTAGAACGCCACTAGTAATTTATAAATTTTGATTGAGAAATTGCTTATAATCAACACTAACATATGATTATGTGCTCTAAGTAAAAATTAATACTCTGTTTCTTGTTTCAGAATTCAGTTTACTGTTTGACTGTTTACCTAATGGCGAACCGATTCCTTCTGTGTCTCGTTCCAGCCCTTCTAATTCTCCTGACAGGAGCCTTACTTCTGCAGAGCAATCCCTTCGTGATAGGACAAGGTCTCCTGCTGAAAGACATGATTCTCGTCTCATACTTGGAATTTCCCCTGAAGAACTTAGATTCATTCGTCTTATTCCCAAAACGAATCCACACGCGTTATTCCAGATTCACAGATACACCTTTCCGGTAAACCAACCAATTTTTTTGAGAGGACGATATAGTACCCGTGCGCCCATGCCAACCGAAGAGCGAATTGTCTTAACAACATCGACGCGTGACGTCGTGGCAATATTTGAAAATAATAATACAATTCTTCGTGGAATATATGCACAAAATTTTCGTATGAAGCTAACACGTGTGAAAATAAATATGGACAATGGCTCGGTTCTCGATTTAAGCCAACAGGAAGAGTATGAATCCCCAATAGGAAATCACCCAATCTTAAGGCAATATAGCGTAGTACGTGCAAACAACATTTAAACCAAAATCATCCACACCAAAAGTGATCTTAAGAAAATGTAAAAGAAAAACAAAATTAGATTTCGCTCAAAAGTGAATGCATTATCTTGCTCAATATCAAGGTTTAAATTTTTCTTCAATGCCCCAGTCTGACCTGTTCGGAAACAGTTAAAAAAGTTATATTTCAGGCAATAAAAAGAAAATGTGTCAGCGTCTAGTGGCATCAGATTGCAACACTAAAGTTACATTTCCATATTCTATTAAAGCCACTGGCCTTTCAATGGACTATTTTACATTTCAAACACTCTTGATTTGAAATCACGGATTATTAATTCTAGTTTATTAAGTTTAAAAAATGTTAGAAGCTCAATGTTGAAAACTTGTTCAATTTATATTTTTAAATAATAACGATTATGTAAAGCTCTAATAATAGGATAAGTATTCGAATATTATAATGGAATATCAAAATTATTATCAGCTTCTTCATTTAAGAAATTATTCTGAAATTATTTTTTTCTTTTCATTTGGGGAATATTAGGAACTTCCTAGGTGCTTCGTTCCTTTCGTTATCGGTGTTCCTAAATTTCTGTGGTATATGTGTTTTTTAACATCCTTCGATTAGGTCGAGCTCTTTATCAGGATAATTTGACACAGCTGAGATGATAGTTTGCAACTGTTGTATATCAAGAATTCATAAATAAATATATTAAGCTACGGTTTTATTTAATTTTCGCCAATTTGAAAATAATTTAATACCGTAAATAGTAGTGACTCCACTGAAAACAATTTCTGCTAGTATAAACAATATTCAAGCAATACATGTCCGAAAGTTAAAAAGTATTTTTAAGAACCTGCTAAAATAGATAGTAATCTCATCAAAAGTGAAAGTCCATATGGACCGCAGGACCATATGGTATCAAGAACTTCTGATAAAAGATGTTTACTTTTGTACACCAACAATTGACTAATCATGTCATATCCGCTTCTTTACTTCAAAATATGTGATAATTGCAGTAGGATTTTTTAAAATTAAAAATTATTTTTCTAAAAAGCAAAGGACCCTGCAGCAAATGTACATGAAATGGCTTTTGATCGATTTTGATTAAACTTCGTAAAATTGTATTTCTCATTATCTCGATCAAAAGTGTTAAAGGGCACAAAGTCTGAAAATGGACAGTTTTCGAGTTATAGAGGTTTAAACGTCCAAACCTTTTAAGAAACATTACCAAATATCTCGAAAACTGCAGCTCTGTGAAAAAAATGTTCCCTATCAAAGTTATTGGGCTCTAATGGGGAAATGCAAAAAAACACATAGCCTTAAGACAAAGGTTATTTTTTAAGGTCCTTCAATGTGAACTTGTCATTTATTGCCAATATCTAGCCAAGTTTTGTTGCCTATATCTAGCCAATGAAGGCAAGATTCGTCCAGGATGTTGTCAATATCTAGCCAATTGGCTAGATAATGTCTAAATATCGCTCATCTCTTACCGTCATTGGCTAGTAATTGACTAAATCGTACTCATGACTTGCCTTAATTGGCCAGATATTGTCTAAATCAAGCTCATTTCATGCCTTCATCGGCTAGATATTGACATCCTGGAAAAATCTTGACTTCAGTGGCTAGATAATGACTAAATCTCGCTCATGTCTTGCTTTCGTTGGCTAGATAATGACTGAATCTCGCTCATGTCTTGCCTTCATTCGCCGAATATTGTTTAAATTAAGCTCATTTCATGCCTTCATTGGCTAGTTATTGACAATATCCTGGACCAATCTTGCCTCCATTGGTAAGATAATGACTAAATCTCGCTCATGTCTTGCCTTCATTGGCTAGATAATGACTGAATCTCGCTCATGCCTTGCCTTCATTGGCTGGATAATGACTAAATCGCACTCATGACTTGCCTTCATTGGCTGGCTGTTGACTAAGTCATTCTCATTTCTTGTCTTTGTGGATCCTATATTGATTTCCTCTTCATATCTTGTCTGTATTGACTAAATATTAGCAATAAATGATTAGTTCACATTGAATGACCTTGAAAAATGACCTCTGTCTTAAGGCTATGACTTTCTTTGCATTTCCCCGTTAGAGCGCAATAACTTTCATAGGGAACATTTTTTTCGCAGAGCTGCAGTTTTCGAGATATTTGGTAATTTTTCTTAAAATGGCTGGATGTTTATACCTCTATAACTTGAAAACTGTCCATTTTCGGACTTTGTGCCCCATAACACTTTTGACTGGGACATTGAGAACTACAATTGTACGAAGTTTAATTAAAATCGCTCAAAAGCCATTTCATGTACATTTGCTGCGGGGTCCTTTGTTTGTTTTTTTTATAACAAATTCCTTAGTGGTATTGCTTCTAATGTTGCTGACAAATTAATTGCGTAAAAACTTATAACACAGTCATACGTGCGCATGAATCTCCTAATCAATCCTTTCCATTCATGCTTCAACACCAACTTCAATCCGTTTTTCAATCCGTTTTCCCATTCTATTGAATCCGAGAACTTCTTATATTCAACCAGAATGAATCTAATTGAAATCTACACTAGTCTGAATGTGTACGTGTGAACCTGAAACCAATCCGAATAAATCTCACACCAATAGAAAGCAAACTTTAATACCTTCTGCATCCGACATCCAATCAGAACGAATCTAGGAGTCATCCCAAACAAGTTTTAATACTTTTAATCCAGAATATCTTTTCAATGCTTTTCCGTTGTAGCACGAACATCAACTTCAATCTAATTAAATAAAAATCAATCTGAACTCGTTCTTAAATTATTTCTAATTTTTTTTACTAAGATAGTTTATTTTTGTAGAGCACCAAATCTTTATAAAATCCCAAAAAATTGTAGTTATCTTGTATCT
This sequence comes from Belonocnema kinseyi, assembly GCF_010883055.1. NCBI lineage: Eukaryota > Metazoa > Arthropoda > Insecta > Hymenoptera > Cynipidae > Belonocnema > Belonocnema kinseyi. Next base: position 151,778,423 of record NC_046657.1, read on the forward strand.
CTTCTTTTTCAAGTAAACTCAAATTTTTTATTTTGTAAATCTTTCTAATGGGCTAGCTTTGGGTTGCTCGGAAGCATTCAGTTATAGAATACCCTGAAAATTTGGTCAATTTTCGCGTACCTCTCACCATTTTCGAGACAAAATAAATAAAGTTTTTGTAAATATTTTTTTAATCAATAATAAAGCCTAATCGCATGATAACCACACTGCAAGTTTTAATAACTGAAACAACTTGACTGCTACATATGAAGACAGTGCGCTGTACAAAATTAAAAAATTGCTTATATTGTGAACTTTTAAAATTGAATTGCATGCTTTCTTATAGAAAACTTTCAAAATCAGTTACTTTGAACTTAAATAATTTAAGATTCAACAATTATAAACTGTTTAAAAATCAAAGTCAGAGACTGGTCACAAAAAAGTGATCTATCACATCTCGAAACCCTTTTGCAGGTATGAGTAAAAAATATGAGTGTCAGTGACTGGTCGCAGAAGAGTGATCTGTAACATTTCAAACTTCTTTTCTGAGTCTCACTGTAAAAAATACGAGTGTTAGTGACTGGTCACAGAAGAGTGATGTGTTACATCTCGAACCCCTTTTCCGAGTCTCTCTGTAAAGCTACTAGTGTTAATGACTGGTCACAGAAGAGTGATCTGTCAACATTCGAACCTCTTTTCCACGTCTCACGGCAAAAAATACGAGTTTTAGTGAATGGTTGCAGAAGAGTGATGTGTCACGTCTCGAACCTCTTTTTCAAGTCTCACTGTGAAAAACAGAAGTATAAGTGACTGGTCACAGAAGAGTAATCTGTCACGTCCCTCACCTTTTTTACGTGTCTCACTGTACAAAAATGGGAGTGTTAATGACTGGTCAAGTCTCACGTTAAAACATACGAGTATTACTGATCGGTAACAGACGAGTGAAGTTTCACGTCTCTAATCTATTTTCCAAGTCTCGCAGTGGTCAGAGACGATTGAACTGTCAGATAAGAAACCCCTTTTTCATGTATTATTATAAAAAATACGATTGTTGGTGAATGGTCACAGAAGTGTGATCTGTCACATCTTATACCCCTTTTTCATGTCTCACGATAAAAAATACGAGTGATACTGACTATTCGCAGAAGAGTGATCTGTCACATCTGGAAACCCCTTTCCCAGTCTCACTGTAAAAAATACGCAAAATATTGTGCTATTTTACCAAAGTAGCCCAAAATATTAGCTTAACAGAAACTTTTCTGATTGAGTCAATCGAAAATATTTTTAAAATGTCAAAATATGAAGTATTTTGAAAAGTGGAAGCTTTGAATGGGTTAGAAGTCTGACAATCTGTAAAAAGTGTACCTTATTTCGACGTAACCGAAGGACATTAATTTCATCTAATTCTGCCAAGCCTAAATCCGGTTTAGCAGTGTAGGGAAATAAGGATACGAATGAACGGGCTATATAGAAATTAGAAATAGTAGGAAAATAAGAGACGAGAATCGAAAATAGGAACGATTCTAGGATGTGATACTACAATATAGCAGGGTTGAGAAGACATGATATAGAGTTTATGAGATATTTGACAGAATGGGATGTAGTAGTGACGTGGCTCAATGAAAACGGATGGGGAAGAGAAAGGGATAGGAAATATTAACAATAGGTTTTAAATGGCGGGTTTAGAATGCCAAAAGAAAGAATAAAAAAGGAAGAGAAATAGGAGGAATGGCGATAAGAGTAAGGAATGAATGTACAACAAAAAAGGATGAAAAAGAGATAAAAGAACAAAAAGTGGGATTAAGAGTAGAAGAGATAAAGGTAATGGGGTGGCCAGCGAGAAAGAAAATCTGAAGGCAAGATACTGAATGGTGAGGAAAATGAATTACTACTAAAGAACCAAGGGGCTAAGTGATGGTTTATCCTGAATGAAAATATAGCGTAATTTGATGTAGGGGTATATATACGTTTAGGCTTAAAAAGGGGGGGGGGTGAAAATTGAATATGTGTTTATGGACGACGAGGTAAGAGAGAAGGTCGTAAAACTAGACGTCGCGAAAAATATATATTCGGATCACTTTTCCGCAACAGTGGCATTAGAGGAGAAAAGAATAATAAAAATAAGGCTAAAAAGGAAGTAAAGGTAAAAAAGGTAGAAAAAGGGGATGGGTCATTATAAGGCAAAGAATAGTTTAAGAGAAATATCAGGAATATCAAAATAGAGTTGGAAAATGTATACCAGGAGATGAAAATGATAATAGGAGAAATAAAAAGAGTATTAAGGTATAAAAACAAAAAATAAGTCAGTGACAGAGGGGTTAGAAGTGGGTGGGGTGAGAAATGTAAACAAAGGAATAGAAGGAAGGGAGAAGAAAATTAATAAAATTGAGAAAAGGGACAATTAATGGAGACAAATATAGGAGAAAATAGAAGGAATATACTTCGTAGTGCGATAAAAAAGGAGGAAATTAAAAGATTTAAAAAAATGCAGAGAAAGCTTGGACGGAACAATAGGTTTAGAAGGTGGCAAATAGAGAGAAAAGAACAGAAAGAGTTAATCAGGATATTGAAATGATAGATTGTGTTTATTGAAGAGATTTCGAAGGCGAAACTGAAGTAAACTATGAAGAATTTAAAAAAGTAAAAAAAGAAAGACAATTAATAGAAATATGGGAGATGATTGAGGAATCAAAATATAATAAATGGTATAAGATGATAGAAAAAGGAAGGCGTACCAACGCAATTCGAAAAAGAATGTGGAGAGAGGAAGTGGACCAAAATAGCAAGATTTAGATTGAGAAACGAGGTAAGGGAAAGAATGTATTGGGAAAAGAAATAGAACAGAAAGTGCAGAATACGCCAATGGGAAGAGGGTACATTGGAGCATGTATGAGAAGGATTTAAGAGAGGACTAGAAGATAAAGGAAGCTGGAAAGAGAATTTGGCAGAGCTTCTAGAGGCTGATAGATTGGGGGAATAATAGATGAAGGAGGTGGAGGAGAATAGAGGAGCAAAAGAGATAAATTGAAAAATGTAGGTATAAGAGAAGCAAGAGAAAAATAAAACGGACGTCGCAAATTTTACCTCGATTCCTCTACATTTTATAGGTTATTTTACATCACTTCCCTGACTTTATTTTTCCGCATTATCATGCAGGTCCATTGTTATTTCCTCTTCGTTTCCCTACTGCCGCCGCTCTGCTCATTTGTCTCACTTCTACTTCTTCCCTCACTTTCCTAACTTCCAAGTCCTTCAATTGCCCTTACTGCCTCTCCCACTTTTCCTACTTCCTATCTCACAATTTCTCATAGCCTAGTTTTCTTTACTTCCCTCGGTTAATTACTCTCACTTTCCTCCTTGAGAAAAGATAAGCTCGATCGACAGACGTTAATGCTAATTAAAATTATTGTACTACATAACTGGCTCATTATATAACAACGTAACTTAAAGGCTTTCATCTTCATTATGGTTAATTATTATACAAAACTAGAAGAAGTAACTATCTAGAGCAATTATAAGTTTCTTGATTACTGGAAAGCAAGTTTAAAGATAAGTTTAATATCAGTTACCTTGGGGGCAGCAAAGCGCTTGAGAGAAAGATTTTCGTTTCATTTTTCAGAATGGCTCATAAAACCATAATGTAACAGTCTTCTTTGTCATAAAAGTAACTGCTGCCGAGTTAAGAAAGTTTAGAAAGTAGGTCCTCCGGAATATTGTTAGCAACACTGTAGCAACAGTTTCAGCCTATCAAGATGTTAATAAGGTGGCTTAAGCCCTTCCACTCCCATATTTTCCCTCATCAGATTTCAAACTTTGCTTCTCCACCCTTCGCCAAATTCTTTCTCCTGAAGATACTCCTCTCCTTACTTCCTTAGCGTTTACTCCCCCTTTCATAATTCTGCGTGCATCCACTCTCTGCATTTTCCCTCACTTTCTTATACACCATCATGTTCCTCCACGTCTCCTACCTACCGTACTTATTACCTCGTTCTTCATCACTTCCCACTACTCCCCCTGCTTCCCTACTCTGATCATCTTTCACTTCCACTACCTTATCATTTCTCCTTACTTCAATATTTATCATCCCTTTACTTCTTCTAGACTTCCTCCTCTCACGTATGCCCCCTATCATCACTCCTCCTATTTATCTTCGCTTCATTTTGCCAACTTCCCCAACCCTCTTGTTCCCTACTTTCTGACTTTTTATTTTACATACTTCTTTCCTTATTTCCCAAATTGTTGGTCCCCTTATTTCACCTTACTTCCTCTTCTTCACTTACACTTATTTCCACTCACCATACTAATCCTTATTTACCAACTCCCCTGTCAATTGTTGTCCTTCCCTGCTTAGACTGTTTCTCCCCTTATTTCCCCTACTTACTCTAGCCTTATTTTTCCACACCTCCTCTGCTACTCCACCACTCATCTTCATAACTTCTCCTACTTTTCGAACCCTAATTTTTGTTCAATGCCCCTACTTTCCCTCTTTAAATTTTTCGTATCTCCTCTCCTCTCCTCTGCTTTGCCTTTTTACAATAAAGCAAGGAGAATGTCATTGATAAGAATGATAGGTCATGTAAGCAACTATTTTTGTTTAATTTAATTAATTATTACTTCAGTCTGATTGAAAAATTAAGAAAAAGTTTTTAAATTCAGAAAAAACGCAACTATCTAGTATTAATATAAAAGAAGATAGCTATAAGCAATATGAGTTGTTCGTGCAATTATTATTGATAGTGTAAATTAAATATTAACTTACTGTAGGTGAAACGTGCACTCAAAGTTAAAAACTGAAGAAAACATAATTTCTAGCATGATTAAAAGAAAATATTATTAAAAATAATAATAAATTGTTTAGAAAATTATTTTTGTTGGCATTCAGGAACATTCATGTTTGCATTCTCAATGTAATTAAAAATGGGACAAAAGTGGCGAAATTTAAAAAAACGCGACTTTCTATCTCTAATCTGGAAATTTTACCGCAAAGAATAAGAATTTGATTAAACAATTAGTTTGAAGGTTAACTCACTTCAAGTGAATTGTGGACAAAACGTTAAAAATTTAAGAAGAAATCGCAATTTCTAGCATTGTTTTAAGATAATATTATTAAAAATAATAATAAATTATTTAGAAAATAATTATCGTTAAAATTAATGACATATTACTTCACTCCATATTAAAAATTGAACAAGAAGTGGAAAATTTGTGAAAAAAACGCGACTTTCTATCTCTATTCGCAGAGAAAATTACCAAAAAAATAATAAAAATTGGTTTAAACCATTATTTTTGCCATAATAAAATAAATTTCCAGTATCATTAAAAAAATATATATTAAAAAATAATAATAAATTGTTTAAATAATTCTTCTTGTTAAAATTAATTAACTGATACCTCAGTTTAATTTAAAATCGGACAAAAATGGAACATTAATGCAAAAACCGCGACTAACTATCTGTATCCTACGAGAAAGTAGCTGAAAACAATATTAAAATTTTTAAGCAATTCATTTTGATAAATAATTTTTAATATAGAGTAGTAATTTATGCATAAGAAACATTTTGCTTTTGAAAAACTGCTAAAGTGCGTAATTAGCGTTAATAATTCGCAAAACCCATGTTTTCGCTTAAGGGGTTTCTTTAGGACCCCATGAAACAGACTTATGGGTTGGATATTAAAAAAGGAATATTTTATTTGTAATTCAGGGCTATTTGTGAATGGAAATTTAAGGTTAAAGTAGATTTATCTAATATTAAAGATTCTGAATAAAACATAAAAAAGCGTCTTTTTTCTTAGAGAAAATAAATGTTCACCTCGCAATGGCCTGCCTTTAAGTATTATTTAATCAAAACAAAAAGTGGATTGTTTGATTGTAAATTCGAATAGATTTCAGGACAACTACATGAAAAATAAAAACATTTACAAAGCATTTCGGACTTTTTTAGTTATTTCGATTCAGTTCATTCTCTTCAAAGGACTATTTTAATTCATATTATTTATAATGTTAATAATATTTTCGTTGACTAAATTTCTAAACGTTTTATGTAAATTGGGCAAAAAACATAAACGTTTATTTGTGTGAAATCGTGGGTGATTCTCCTGCGACCTCTTTTTGTTTATTCTTAATTGAAATACAACCTCAGAATGTTTGTGAAAAGTGCGCCTTTTTCCGCGACCAATGGAGCGGGTGGTACATAAACAATGTTTTAAATTGCTAAATTATTCGCTTCAAGGCACGGAGAGGCTCTAATATTATTCGGAATATAATAAGTGCGCTTCGAAGAAAATCCATTGTGCAATGGCTCATTCATCCTTTCGGCGGTTGTCGCTACTAAATTTGCATTTGATCCAGTTGAAAAGCAAGCTGGTAACTTTGCTTTGAGTTAAGAGAGACATTTTCTTTCTCAGATATATTCCGCAGAAAATGCGAATAAGTCAATTAAAATTCTTCCTACCGTACTTTCCCACCCCTCCTACACCTACTTTCTTCTATTTTCCTCTACTTCCCGTTCCTTCACTTATCACGTTGCTACCTCCTCCTTCCTCTGATTCTTCCTCCTCTACTTTCACCTCTCCTTATTTTTCCTGTTGAAACACTCTTTCCCTTACTTTTCTTCCTTAGTCATTATCCGCCCCCCCCCCCTACTCACCTAACTAATCCTGCTAGCCCACCGGTCGGTTTCCTCGCTAGACTCGAACACTTCTTTCCCTACTTCCCTTCCTTAGTCATGACTTTTACTCTCCTGCTAGAGCACCCGACACTTGCGCCACTACGCTTCAACATTTATTTCTCCACTTACCTTTCTCAGTCATCTTTTTTCTTCTTCTATACACTCACCTTATCCTACTAGCCCACTTGTCACTTCCCTTACTGCTCTGCGAAACTTCTTTCCATACTTCTCTTCCTTAGCCATCACTTTTCCTCCCCTACTCTCCCGATTAATCCTACTGGCACACCGGTTACTTCTCTCTACTCCGACACTCATTTCCCTACTTCTTTTCCCTAGTCATCACTTTTCCTCTCGTACTTTTCCGATCAAACCAACTACAGCAGCCATCGCTTACTTTACCACCTTTCGACACTTTTTTCCCTATTTTCCTTCCTTATACACCGCTTTTCCTCCCCTACTCGCCCGCTTAATTCTGCTAGCCCACCCGTCACTTTCATCACAACGCTCCAACACTTCTTTCTTTACTTCTTTTCTTTAGTCATCACTTTTTTTCCCTTTATACCCGCTTAATCCTACTAAGCCACCCGTCGTTTTCCTTACTACACTTCTTTGCTAATTCCTTCCCTTAGTCATCGCTTTTTTTTCTTTCCTCACCCGCCTACCCTACTAGAGCACCAGTCGCTTCCCTCACTATTTTCTATTACGCCTTTCTCGTTTTCTCATCCTGTGTCTTCATCTTGCCTTACCCACTCATACGATCCACTCTACTAGCCTACCCTTCGTTTTCCTCAACCCCCTTCCTAACATTTTCAGTAATTTCCAATATTTAGCCTTCCTTCTTACGCTGATTTTCCCTAGTTTTTTCTACTGCTCCTCACCTCACTTCCCCCCTCGCTATACTTTCCCCTCACTATCACTACTACACATTCCCTTATTGCCTTCGCGTCCGCAACTTCCCTTCTCCACATTGTTCCTCATGGGAAAAATGTCAAAGTGGAGGGCGCTCGTAAGAAATTTTGTGATGCATCACACTTATCTGATCAAATATTAAAATTGATCATTTGACTGATATTTCAAGCAAAAGGACGAATTTTTTAGAACACATTTAAATTTTTACCCAAAAAGTTGAATTCCAGGCAAGAAGAAAGTTCATTTTCAGCCAAGTGAGATGAATTTTTAAGTAAGAAAGATGGTTTTCGTACCACAAGAGAGGATTTTTCAATTCAAGAAGATGATTTTACAACAAAAAGTTGATTTTTTTTAAATAGCTGAATTTTTAACACAAGAGGATGAATGTTTATCTAAAAGAAGAATTTTTTACTAAAAGACGAATGTTTAACAAAATACAGGAATTTTAACAAAAAAATATTATTTTTAACAAAATTGTTTCATTTTTATATAAAAAATAAATTAAATTAAATTAAATTTATATAAAAAAGTTAAATTAAGGTTAACAAAAATTATTCGAAAAAAGTCAATTATCAAGCCGTTGAATTGGACGAAAATAGAAGAATATTGAAATTGATCCTTTTAATGATATTTCAAGCCAAAAAGACGAATGTGTTTAAAAAAATTTGAGTTTACAACACAAAAACTTAGTTTTAAGACAAAAGAAGTTCATTTCGAGCCAAGAAATACATTTCTTACTAAGAAAGACGATTTTTGTACAACAAAAGATGATTTTTCAATTCAAGAAGAACAATTTTTAACGAAGCAGTTGAATTTTCTTCTAAAGAGCTGAATTTTTAACATAAAAAGATGAATGTTTAACTAATAAAATTAATTTTTTACTAAAGGATGAATTTAAAAAATGACGTGAATAATAGAAGAAGTTCTGACAGAGTCGTTGAATCATCATCCAAATAGACAAATGGTTGAATTTTTACAAGAAAAAAATAATTTTTAGCTAAAAAGTTGATTTATGTTGTAAAGCTTTTACGAAGTGGCTTAATTTTGAACAAAGCAGTTGATTTTTTACACAAAACATTCTCATAGAAACATGTATTTGTGAATTTCAACGAAATAAATTTCAATTTGAAATAAAAACCTTTAAATTAAACTACAAAACTTGAATTTCCAACAAAATAGTTAATTCTTTAACCGAAAAAAAATTTGATTTTCAAACAAGTAGTCGCAGTTTTAACCAGAAAGGATGATTTTTTAACCAAGCAACTTAGTTTGACTTACTGTCAAAAAAATAATTTTCAGCAAAATACATAAATTTTCTACTTGAAAGATGAATTTTCAACAAAATGGTTAAAAAGAGATAATTCTTTGAAAAAAAAAGAATTAAAAACAAAATAGTGGAACTCTTTAGAAACAAGTAGAACTTTTAGCAACAAAAAAAAATTCTCAACTACAAACAGTTGGATTTTATTATTGGTTTTTTTTATTGAAGTTCATATCTAAACGAAAAAAATGAGAAAAATGAGAAGTTTCTTGAACAAAGAAAAGTGAATAAGAATTCTTTAAAAATAATAACGCTAAAATTATTTTAAGTTCCCTCATTTCTGTTTCCTTTATCTCTTATAATTTCCCCAACATCTCTATCGCTCATTTCTGCTCGCTTACCCTACTATCCCAAATTTTCCCTTATTTCTACTATTCCCCGTATCTAATTTTCCCCCACACACCATAATTCATATTCCTTTATTTCCCTTACTACCTTTTCAATTTTTTCTTTTACATACCTCACTTGCCTAATTTTACATACCTTAATTCCCTAATTTTCCTAATGAGCCAGCCCTTCTTTTACCTAGTTTTTATATCCTGCTACCTCCTTAATTTCTGTTTAACTTTGATGCATCCCCTCCTGCGATTTTCCCTAACTTCTCCGTCTTCTCCACCCCTTATTTCTCTACAGCGCCTTCTTTAACGTTGTCTAACTTTCCCTTACCTTAATTTTTGTAATTCTTCTAGCTGCATTTCTTTCCACTTCCTCTCTTGAAAAGAATGTACGAAGGACTGACGGACATCTTCCCCTACTTCAATCACTCGTTTTCCCTATTTCCTCTTACCGTTCCTCCTCATATATCCCCGCGCTTCTTCTTCTTTCCCTGATCGCATTTACCCTCAATACCTTTACTTTATATAGCCTAATTTCGCGTCAGTGCCCCTAACTCTCCACTTCTCAATAATTCTCATTTTTCCTATTTCCATTCTTTTATTTTCCCTAGCTTATTTTCCCTCATTACTTTACCTGTCCTTATTTCACTTTCGTTATTTCGCGGCTCTTCTTCTTTTCCTACCCTCGATTCCACTAACTCTTCTACCTTTATTTTCCCTACTTCACCGTTTACCTCCGGCCTCATTTCTCCGACTTCCCCTACAATTATTTCTCCTCACTTCATCCTTCGCTTCTTTCTGCAATGTACACTTACTTCTTCCACTTCGCCTCCTTTGATTTCCTTTTAATTCACCTGCTCTGAATTCCCCAATGCACCTTACTCCCTAACCCCTCATAACGGATTAATTTTCATACTTTCCCACTCCTCAATTTATCTCACTTGCCGCAACTTCCCATCCTTTATTTCCTCTAATTTCCACTATTTTTAATGCCCTATTTTCCGTCGCAACTCATACTCCCTATCCCCTCATTCCATTTTTTCCTCTCCTCTCATTTTCGCTTATTCGTATTATTATTATTCCCCTTTAGTTTCCTTTCATTTTTTTATTTCCCCTTTTCCTACTTCCCTAATGCATTTACCATCATTTCTCTTCCCTTCTTCTGGGGGAAAAATAAAACGTTCGGACGAAATTAAGAATCAGAAATTAGGTACTAATTCAAATTGCAATTAATCACAATTTCAATTAATCACAAAGATATAATATTTTACTCTATCACGAAGGGTGATAAGAGATTCTATTGTGAAGGAATCGAGAACAGTACAGGCTAATTACCCTTCGCTCGAGGCGATCGGATGTTACAACAACAGAACATTATTAATCTATCGAAAGGGGCCGAAGAAAGTAATTACGGTGGCTCGTCAAACTTTGGAAGACAAGAAACCTACTTACGGGAAAGCTCTCTTGTAAAACTCAAAGTGTTCTTGGGCGAACTTTAAAAATGCTTTGGTCATTGAAGGCGTTGCACTGCATGCTAAGACGCACTTTTTTTGACAAAAATCGCTCAAAAGCTTGATTTTCAACAGATTTTGAAATATATTTAGGGGTAACTTTAAGCCTAGCAGAAATATCTTAAAATTTCTAATTTTCAAAATTAAATTTTCTCTGAGAAAATATGTCCTTCGCGCCGAAAAGAATCATACCACAGGTCTCCCGATTGCCGCTTAAATGTTAGCTGCATGAATGTCATATATAATAATGCTATTTTCATAATTTGTTACCTTAAAATTTGTTATGCCACTTTGGATATATTACATTTTCAGTTTAAAAATTTGAAAGCCATAAACATAGATAATCCGATAAAGTTTTAAAAATTTTTGATCATTTTGGTCCGTCATATTGGATCCATTATTTTAAATTTTTTAATGTAACACCTGATTGCAATTTATCGACCCCAGAAACATAAGTATCACGAATTTTATCAAGGTCCGAAGATTTTTAATAATTCATATTCACTTTATTGTATCCGATATTTTTAATTTTGAAAATCCAACACCTGATTTTAATTCAGCTCCCCCATAAACATAAGTATCAAAAATCTTTTCAAGGTCCGAAGGTTTTCAATAATTAATATCCGCCATATTGGATCCGTTATTTTGAAATCTGAAAACCCAACACCAGGTTTCGATTAAGCGACCCTGAAAGCCTGAGCACTAGCCATTTCATCAAAATCCGAACGTTTTTAATAATTCATGTACGTCATATTGAATCCGTTATTTTGAATTCGAAAAAATCAAACCCCATGTTTTGGTTGAGTGACCCGAGAAACCTACGTACCACCCATTTGATTAAAATCGGAACATTTTTAATAATTCATGTCCGCCATATTGGATCCGCCATTTTAAGTTGAAAAAATCCAATATTAGATTGGAAATCGTCCATCACAAAAACGTATTAATGACCAATTTCATCCAGATCGAAACATTTCTTTCATTTTCGTGCCCGCCACATTGGATCTGGTATTTTGAGTTTTGAAAATCTTACATCAGGTTTAAATTCAGCGATCCCTGATCTACTACTATGCTAAAATAAAATCAAATAAAATCAGAATTTTTAATGAAAATGTTGAATTTAGAAAAAGTTACTTTTTTACAAGCTGCCGAATTTCCTTCAAGGTAAATCAATTTGTCACCAGATAGTTGAATTTATAACCAAAATCATGAATTACTTGAATTACAATTGGATTATACTTGATTATATGTGAATTTTTCTGCATTACAAGTGGATTGTTTTAAATATCTGAGTAACTCCCAATTATTTGATCAGAAGTGTACCACTCTGGAATCAAAGTATTTTACATTGGATTACAATTGTATTACTTCATGTTACAAGTGGATTAATGTGGATTCTTCACGGATTATGCTATTATTCTTACATTACTTCGAATTAATTGAAATACACCAGATCACCAGTCACTCGCTTGGATTACCTAAAATACCCTAAATTATCTTAATTACAAATAGACTGAAGTGGAATTTTGGATCATATGTAGTTTCTTCGGCATTAAAAGTGGATTAATTGGATTACCTGAATTACTTTGAATAATTTGAAGATTAAGTAGAATACTCTGGAGTAGAAGCAGATTAGAAGTAAATTACGTCGTATTTTAATATTAGATTACTTCGTATTACAATTGTATTACCTTGAATTAAAAGTGGATTATCCCGTATTTTTTCGAATACTGCAAATTACTTGAATGACAGAGGATCACAATTATTTGGATGACCAGTAGATTACTTTGGAATAAAACTGAATTAAAAGTGAATTGCAGTACACAAGTGGATTCCAGATGGAATACTGGATTATAGGTAAATGATTCTGAATTACCAGTTCATTACTTGAATTACTCCTTCCTTTAGGATTACAAGCAAATGACTCTGAAAACGAGCGAATTACACGTAAATTACAACGAATTACAAGTAAATTACAACGAATTATAATATTATATTATTTCGTATTACAAGTCGGTTACGCTAGATTACAAGTGGATTATCCCGTTATTCCGTAGTTACTGCAAATCACTTGAATCAAGCCAGGTCACAAATCGCTGTCTGGATTCCTAAAATATTTCAAATTATCTGGATCAAAAGTGGATTCAAGATGGAATACTGGATTGTAGATGGATTATTCTTCATTACAAGTGGAATATTCGGATTTGCCCTAAAATATAACAATTTATTCTAAATACAAGTATAATACTCTAGAATAGAATTGAATTGCAAGTGAATTACATCGGATTACAATGATATTAATTCTTATTAAAAGTCGGTTAGTCTTGATTACAAGTTGATTATCTCGTAATTCTGAGATTACTGATAATTACTTAAATTACAACGTACGAAATATCGAGTGCTGGAATTTTCTAAAATAGTCCAAAATAAGTGGATTACACGTGAATTTTAAGTGGAATACTGGATTTCAGATTGATTATTCTGAATTACCTATAGATTACATGAATTACTTTTTCTTATATGAATAGCAAAGAAATTACCCTAGAATAGAATCGAATTACAAGTAAATTAGACCGGAATACAATATTGTAATACTTCGTATTACAAGTCGATTACACTGGATTACAAGTGGATTTTAACGTAATTCTGTAGTTACTGCAAATTACTTGAGTTACGCCGGAGCACAAGTCGATTGTGTGGATTCCCTAAAATACTTCACATTAAGTGGATTACAAGTGGATTTCAAGTGGAACACTGGATTGTAGATTTATTATTCTGCATTACAAGTAGATTATTTTGATTTCCTGAATTACAAAAATTTATTTGGATTACAAGTAGATTACACTGAAATAAAACTGAGTTACATGTAAATTACACAGGATTTCAATTATTTCACTTCTTATTAAAAGTCGGATACTCTGGGCTACAAGTCGTTATCTCGTAATTTTGAGATTAGTGCAAAATATTTGAGTTAGACCGTGCCAAAAATCAAGTGCTCGGATTACCTAAAATACCCCAAAATAAATGGAATAGAAGTAGATTATCCCTTAATTCTGGAATTACTGCGAATTACGTCAATCGAGCCGCATTACAAGTCGATTACGAATTCCCTAAAATACTCTTCATTATCTGGATTACAAGTGTATTATACGAGGGTGAATCAAATATTAACCGGAATTCTTTTTTAATATTTATTTATTTATAAAACAATACAAAAATACTATTGATTATTTTTCTATATAGTCTCCTTCACGCTCTACACATTTTTTCCAGCGGTTTGGAAGCTTGTTAATTCCTTGCTCGTAGAAACTTTGAGGTCGAGTCATCAACCAATTTCGCACGAATTTCTCAACATCTTGATCGTTGCCAAATCGCAATCCTCCAAGTGCATCTTTCATTGGCGCAAACAAATGATAGTCAAAGGGTGAAAAATCTGGGGTGTATGGAGGATGCTCAAGGGTATGTGGCCTGGCATTGTCATGAAGAAGGATGCCGTTTCTGATGGGGTTACCGCGTCTTTTGCTTCTCTAAGCGGCTTTTGCTGCCTCCAACAGCTGGCAGTAGTAGGCAGCGTTAACTGTACGTCGATCATGTAGGAAATCAATGAGCAACACTCCTCTGTAGTCGAAA
>NC_046657.1:151792875-151808562 GCF_010883055.1 Belonocnema kinseyi
AGGTCACGAACTGCACCAATGTTATCGCCAGAGACACTTGATCTTGGACGTCGATTATGACACACATTTTCCACACTTTCTCGTCCACTCTTAAACTTTTTGTCCCAATCAAACACATGAGTTTTAGACAGAGTATCATCCCCATACTGATCCTTCAATCGAGTCAAAATTTCGCACGGTTTAACGCCTTCTTTAGTTAAAAACTTTATTATAACCCGTTGTGCAACGGACGCTGGAACCTGTTGCTCACTCATAGCTGTACTGACGAATTGACTGAGTCAAACAGCTCACCAAGCGTTTTACCCACTCCTAATACACTACATTACAAGAACCTACACTGTGAGAGTGCTTGCGATTGGCTAAGAAAAGTATTTGTAAAATTCCGGTTTATATTTGATCCACCCTCGTAGATGGAATACTGAATTCTATAAAAATTATTCTGCCTTACAAGTGGATTATTTGGATTTCATGAATTACTGCAATTTATTTGGATTACAAGTAGATTACTCTGGGAATTACTTCTTATTAAAGGACAGGTACTCTGAATTACAGTTTGATCATCTGGTAATTATGAGATTACTGCGTATTACTTAAATTACACCGTACCAAAAATCGACACACAAATTACACAAGTAAATCAGACCGGAATACCATATTTTATTACTTTATATTACAAATGGATTACACAGGATATCAAGTAAGTTATTCTGTAATTTTGTAGTTACTGCAAATTGCTTGGATCAAGCCGGATCACAAGTCGATTGCGTGAATTCCCTAAAATACACGACATTATCTGCATTACAAGTAGATTGCAGATATAATACTGAATTTTTTATGGATTATTCTGTATTACAAGTGGATCATTTAGATTTCCTAAATTACAATCATTTACTTAGATTACAAGTAGATTATTCTGGAATAGAACTAAATTACATCGGATTACAATTATATAACTTCTTGTTAAAAGTCGAGTACATTGTATCAAAAGTTATTTAGCCTGTAATTCTTTAGTTACTGCGAATTTCTTGAATTACATCGTACAACAAATCGAGTGCTCGGATTACCGAAAATACTATAAAATATCTTGATTACAATTGGATTTCAAATTTGATACTGGCTTATAGATTAATTATTCTGAATTACCTACGGATTACTTGAATTACTCTGTCTTATTTGGATTGCAAAGAGATTACTCGAGAATAGAATCGAATTACAAGTAAATTAGACCGCAATACAATATTATATTACTTCGTATTACAAGTGTATTACGTTGAATTACAAATGGATTATCATTACCAGG
Organism: Belonocnema kinseyi; assembly: GCF_010883055.1. Lineage (NCBI taxonomy): Eukaryota > Metazoa > Arthropoda > Insecta > Hymenoptera > Cynipidae > Belonocnema > Belonocnema kinseyi. The sequence goes on from NC_046657.1 coordinate 151,794,176, forward strand.
GGATTATTTGGATTTCATGAATTACTACAATTCGTTTGTATTACAAGTAGATTACTCTGGAATATAACTGAATTAGAAGTAAATTATATCGGAGTATAATTATATTACTTCTTACTAACAGTCCGGTGCTCTGGATTTGAAGTTGATTATCTCATAATTCTGAGATAACTGCGAATTACTTGAATTACACCGTACAGAAAATTGAATTCTCGGATTACGTAAAATACTCCAAATAATGTGGTTTAAAAATCGATTTCAAGTAAAATACTGGATTATCAATTGATTATTCTGAATTGCAAACAGATTACTTGAATAAATCCGTCTTATTTGGATTACAAGGAGATTACTCTGGAATACAACAGAATCACAAATAAATCACAACGGATTACAATTATATTATTTCTTATTGAAATTTTATTACTCTGAATTATAAATGGTTAATCTCGCAATTCTTAGATAACTGCGAATGACTTGAAGTACATTATATAAAAAATCGAGTGTTCGGGTTACCCCGAAAAGTGCAAATTATCTGGATTACAAGTGATTCATTTAATTACTCCGTCTAATTTATATTACAGGTAGATTACTCTGGAATAGAATCGAATTAAAATTCAATTTCACCGAAATAAAAGTTCATTACTTAGGATTACAAGTGGATTACTCTGGATTACAAGTAGATTATTTCGTAATTCTTTGATTAGTGCGAAATACTTAAAGTACAGAGCATCACAATTCGATTTCTGGAATTACCTAAAATACTCCAAATTATTTGGATTCCAAGTAGATTACAATCTTAAACCTCCAGTTTAGAAACGGATCGAAGAATATATTTCGAATCACAAGTGCATTGCTGCGCGTTACAACTGGATTACACAGTGATACTAGTATTACCTTAAATTACTCGAATGAAGCTGGATTACAAATTTTACCCGGATTACAATTAATAAGCTGGATTACACCAGATTATTGATAAATTAATGTATAATGTATGATCATGACCAGTTGAAAATAACTGTGGCTTCATAATTATTAAACAATCTTTCATGCTATGGATAGATTGAATTTCTTTCACACAATCAACCAAGAGTGGCTTAGAATTGACTCGTTGCTGTAATATATTTTTTAAATGGCAAAATCTTTTATTTAATTTAAAAATGTTATAATTAAATTATCGTTTCCCTATTTTTATAATTTTTTAGGAAATGAAGGTCACTCTAATATTTTAATATAAGATTTGTTTGAATAAATAAAATTTGCTATCAATTAAAAAATATATAATAGGAAAAAGTCACTAGCTAGATCTTTCTCTCCAATTTGCATTTATAGAATAATTGCAACATGGGAATTTGTTTGTAAGAATTTTTTTAGTACATTTTTTTGTCAACGTACATACTATGACAGCGGGGTAACATTAAAAAAATATTTTCAGTTTATTCTGCGAAAAAGTTGAGCTTATTGGATTATACATGGTCAAAATGTGTATTTGTTTACAAATATTGTTTAAAAATGTTTAAAGAGAAGCTATTTTTAACTGATAGTAACTTACATTAATCTGTCTACATTTTTTTTTACTTTAACACTTTATCAATTATTTACTTTAAGATAGTATGCTAATTAAAGCTCTGTTTAATTTAGTTTGAAAGTCTCTAAGACAGTAAAAAGACTTTCAAAGATATAAAAAGAGCATTGGTTAATAAATAAAATTTACTCGAATCAATATTCTTTCTCTTTTCTCTGCATTTTCCCTTCACTCTTTTGTTTTATGTGTTTATGTTTCTTTTTTCTTCCCTGAAGCGATTTTTCTTTGCCAGATCTTTGTTTTCCTATCATAGCTTAATGGTGCATGCGTTTGACGCCGCTTGTGCCCCATGGTAAATGGCTTGTAAAGGCATCTCAGTTTTTTTCAACCCATAGTCCCTCTATTTTTCTTTTGATAGTTTTTTTCTTCCCTTTCTTTTCCAGGCTCTGTTTTGCACGTTTCAAATTTCGCCTGCAAATGGAAAAAAATTATTTTTCAAGAATTTCGTAATTTGTTTCCATGCGGCGCAATTAGTCAAAGTAGCCACCGTGCTCCTACCAAAAATAGTTTTATAGCCTATTAAGACGTTGATTAAGCTGTTCAGCCCCCTTTCCTTGTATGCTTTTCCCTTCCCTAATCGCCCTCATTTTCAATCCTATTTAATACTTTCCTAGTTGTCCCACATTTCTCTTTTTCCCCTTTACCTCATTGGCACTACTTCCCTACCCTAACTTTCCGTACTTCACCTGTGAAACCTTCCATCAATTTACCTTACTTTCCCTTTCACCATAGTTCATTACTTTTTCTTCTTTAATTAGGCCTTATTAACCCTGGTACACCTCCTTCCAAACATTTTCTTATACTTCTTATACTGCCCTGTCATTTACTCGACTTCAATACTTTCTTTCATTCATCTATTTCACACACTTTTCTATCCCTTCTCTTCTCATTCCCTCCACTTTGCCTCTTGTTACCTCTTACTATCCCTACCCTTCTTCATCTACTTTCTCCCTCTATATCTCTAATTCACCTAATTGCCATCGCCTTACTTTAACAATTCCCTTATTTCCCCTTGGCTCTTTTTTATTACTTCTCTCTTCTCATTTCCTCCACTACACTAAATGTCCTTTCCATTATTTCATCATACTTCGCCATCCATCATTGCTTATCACTTACTCTAGTTTCCCTTCCATCATTTATTCTCACTACCCCGACTACATCACCCTTTTCTCTTTATATTTTCTCATACTCCTCCGAATGCCATTACATTTCCCTTACTTCACATGCTTCCCCTCTCTTCCCTTTCCTTATTTCATACACTTTTACATTCCCTCTCTTTTTATTTCCTCTGCTTCGCCTATTTTTCATCCATACTTCCCCTGCTATCCCCATCAACAACCGTTACATTTCCTCTTCTATTTTACCTACTTCCACCGTCTATATAACTAATGCACCTTATTCTCCTCACCTTATTTCCCTAAACATCCCTTATTTTCCTTTGCTCATTTTCATCACTTCTCTCCCCTCATCTCCTATACATTACTAACGTTCCTTCCGATCATTCGGCCATACTTCCCATTCTACCATCGCTCATTACTTGCCCTAGTTTCCCTTCCATTATTTATTCTGACTAACTTGACTACACCACCCCTCCCTCGATATATGTCCTCATACTTCTTATACTGCCGTCTCATTTCCCCTAATTCACGTACTTTCCTTCTCGTCACTTTTCATACTTCACACACTTTCCTCTCTCATAATTTCTCCTACTCCACCACTTTTTTCTCCTTCCTCTTTTACTTCCCACCTTATAACCCCTCTCTTCCTCTCCCACTTCACCTACTTTCCCCTTCATATATCTACTTTGCAACGACACAAGATACGAAGAAAAGTAAATTGACCAAATTTGTCAACCCAAAAAAGAGCACCGAATTCGCTACTATCGATTTATTAAAATTTTTGAGAAACGACACAAAATACAAAGAAAAATTAAGAGACAAAATTTCCTCGAAAAAGGATCTAAATATTTTTAATTGATCATTTTCAAATTAGACGAGTAGCTTCTCTTTTTATGGAAATAGTAAAAATTAACTTTGAAAATAAACAAATAAAAATGATGACAGAGCGACACAAGTTGCAATAAAATATTTAAGAACAAATTTTTCTTTTTTTGTATAGGATGCACACTCTTCTTAATTATAAAATCATAACAACGAATTTGCAGCGTAGCCGAAAATAATATTTTATGCAAAATAAAGAATTAATATTAAAGTAATCATCTTGGTAGCAGATAATAGAATTTCCCGATAATTTGTCGAAAGTTGCTATTTATAATTGATCAAATCACCGTAAATTATCAAAAATTTCTGAAGATTCCTGAAAATATCCCTAAATTTATAGGAAAATTTTAATTGAATTTTTGGTAATTAGTCTGAAGTTTCCATAAATTACCTACAATTATATAAGTAAATTCATATTTTTTAGTTAGAAATATAATTGTTTTGAAGAAAACTCGTCTTTTCGGTTGAAAAGTCTAATATTATATTTTTGATTAAGAATTCTTTTTAATTACAATTAATACCTAAATTGGAAAAAATGTTCCAATAATGTCAATTATTTTAAGGTTAAAATTTTCATTATTTGGTTAAAAATTTAATTATTTTGTTTAAAATTAAATAATTTTTTAAAAAGTCATCCCGCTCGGTAAAAAATTGTACTGTCTTATATAAAATTCGTCATTTTGACTTGAAAATTCAGCAGTTTGGTTAAAATTTGTTTTCTTTCTTGAATGAAAATTCTTTTTTGATTAATATTTCAACTATTTTGTAGAAATTCATCTTTTTGGTTCAAAAATTTATCTTTCTAATTATAAATTTTACCTTTTTTAAGCAAAAGTACAACTGTTTGTAGCAAATTATTCTGTTTTTAGTTAAGGCTTTCAAAGTTTTATTGAAAATTCGTTATTTTTTTTAAATAATCGGACTGCTTTCGATTTCCAATAAAAATCTTTTTTGTTGAAATATTAACTAGTACACTTTTTTTATAAGAATTCAACTTTTTTGTTTAACCTAATAATTCAATTTTCTAACGAATTGTTGAATTTTAAAATCAAAAAGTCTAATTTTCTACCAAAAACATGAATTCTTAGCCAAAAATATAGTAGTTGATATTTCAACTAAAAATGCTTTAATTATGAATAAAAACAATGCCATTCTTCAAAAAAACACCAATTTTCACCCAAAAAGTTCGACTTGCAGTCGAAAAATATATAAACCAAAAATTTTATTTTTAACCAAATACATTAATTTTATATCAAATAATTGAATTATCAAGCCACAAAAAAAGTTTTCTACAAAGTAGTTATATTTTTAACACTAAAATAAGATGTTTTTACCAAAAAGTTAATTTACCAAGAAAACGTGGATTTTTCGAGTAAAATGATGCTTTTTCACAAAAATAGTATGAACTTTAACCGAGGAGTGAAATTTTCAATCAAAATAAGTGAATTCTTATCAAGAAATATAATAGTTGATATTTCAACCAAAGAATATTTTAATTAGAAATTGAAATAAGCAAAATTAATTTAAAAACAATCAATTTGAAATTGTTCAAACAGTTTTTGCAATTTATGTATTAATTTTAATTACCATGAATTCTACATCAAAAATATAATAGGAAACTTTTCAACCAAAAATAATGAATTTTCATTGCAAAAAGAATGGTTTTCTATAAGAAAATTATATTTTTAACTCCAAAATTTAATTTAAAAAAAAAGTTAATTCACACCCAAACATTTGGATTTTTAAGTAAATCGATAATATCAGTCTTGTTATGAATTATAATATATAATATTAATCTACAATATTAAATTGTAATGCCTACTTATTAATTTTGGTCGAAAAATTAAATTCATGAGTTACTATTAAATTAATTGCCGAAGCAGTTCGAAAAATTTGAGGTATTATTATTAATAATATCTTAAGTTATTTTTTAAATCAAAATGTTAACATGAGGATATAAATTTTATTTAAAAAATAGAGTCGGGCTTCCTCTTGTTAGTCGTACATTTTTTTGAGAAGAGGAAGCACAGTGAAATAAGTCGGGGGAAAATGTATGAAGTTAGAATTAGTTAGGCGAGGAATTACCAGCAGCGTAGCTGAAAGGCGCAGTGCGCAAGTACTCACTCGCGCATAAGGCGCCATATTGTGTATTCCACTAGGAAATGGTTCAGGCAGCTCTAACTCTTTAAGTTTGAATTCCCCCGATTTGTGACCAAGGACACTAAATGGAAACCGAACGATTAGTGTATTTTCTTTTATTTTATTTTCGTAATCGAAAAAATTGAAAAAGTTTACACTATTATGCAGATGTTCTTTCATATAAAATCTTCTGAAAACTGAAGTAGAAGAGCTTGCAGAGAAGCAGATGCTGAAGAGAAATTAATTTTCGAATGGGGAAAGAAGACTCCTTTCATTGGTCGAAAGTCTAATACGCTTTTGCACAAAGGTGCAGGAAGCGGAATGAGATAGAGATTGAAAACAAACTCGGTCGACCCTAAATCACCTCAGAGATCATTCACTGCTGGAATTGGATACAGCGATGGAACGCACAGTGGAATGGAATCAAACAACGAGGTTCAAAATACCTTGTAATTGGCAATTCTTAACCGGTTTTGGATTCTTTTCAAAAATTAAGAATTAAATTTGGAAGAGATTTATGTGGCCTGATATTTGAATTTTTATTTATTTAAACTTTTATGTTAATGCAAGGAGTGAAGACAAAGTGAATTTTTTCGTTGAGTTTTGTCTATTTTTGTTTATATTCTTAAAAAAATGTTTCTAGGATAAACATTGCCAGACTTTATGCGCAGAGGTATCTGAAAGCAAAAAAAATGACATTGTTAAGTTAACTGTTATAATTAAATTAACTTGATAAATAGTCTACAATCTCGATTCTTTGTTTGTAAAGCAAATTTGAAGTTAAAATTACTTATTTTTAACGAAAAAATAATATTCTATCATAGAAACTTGTCAATCGATATTTTTTATTAATTTCATAAACAAATTATATAAACAAATGCCCAGTGCGGAACTTTAAATGCCCAGCGTGGACAGTTAAAAGTAGAAAGAAATCATTTTTCTCCTAATTTTCCTTAAATATTGTCGCCAGTGATATTTAGTGATGGAAAATTATTATCCAATATTTTGTATTGGTTTTATAAACAAATTTTATAAACAAATGCCCAGTGTGAGAATTTAAAGGTAGGAATAGATCGCTTTTTCTCTTAACTTTCCTGAAATTATATCGTCGGTAAAGTGTAATGTTGAAAAATTATTATCCGATATTTTTTTATTAATTTTATAAAAAGTTTTTATAAACAAAATTCCCAGTATTTGTATTCAAAGGCAGAAATAAATCGACTTTTCTCTCAAATTTCATCAAATTATGTCGCTAGTAATGTTCAATGATGGCAAAATATTCACCGACATTTTTTATTAATATTATAAACAATTTGTATAAACAAATTGCCAGTGTGGACATTCAAAGGCAGAAAGAAATCACTTGTTCTCTTAATTTTTTTTGAAGTAGTCGCTATTCATGTTTAGTAATGGACAATTATCATCCAATATTTTTTATTAATTTTGTAAACAAATTGTTACAACAAAAGCCCAGTGTAGACATTTTAATGAAGGAATAAATCGCTTTTTCTCTTAACTTTCCTCAAATTATGTCTCTAGTGATGTTTAGTAATGGAAAATCATGATCCGATATTTTTTATCAATTTTCTAAGTAAATTGTATCAACAAATGCCTAGTGTGGAAATTTAAAGGCAGAACTAAATCGCCTTTTCTCTTAACTTTCCTCAAATTTTTCGCCAGTAATGTTCAGTAATGCGAAATTATCATCTAATATTTTTTATTAATTTTATAAACACATTTTATAAAGAAATTCCTAGTGTGGGCATATAAGGGCAGACAGAAATTGTTTATCTACTAATTTTTCTCAAATTATGTAGCCAGTCATTGTTAATGATGAAAAAATATCATTGGATATTTTTAAATAGATTTTATAAACAATTTATATTAGCAAATGCCCAGTGATGACATTTGAAGGCAGAAAGAAATATCTTTTTTCTTAATCTGCCTTAAATGATGTCCCTAGTGAAGTTTAATCATGGAAAATTATGATCAGATATTTTAAAATAATTTTATAAATAGATTATATAATTAAATTTATAACTTGGTCGCTTAGAGGTAGGAAAAAATCCTTTTTCTTCCTAATTTTCCGGAAATTATGTTATCAGTGAAGCTCAATGATGGAAATTATCATCTAATATTTGTTATGAAGTTTGTAAACAAATTATATAAACAATTACCTAGTGTGGATTCTTAAAGGCAATTTTTTCAGATTCTATTGATTTCTTTTGTTTCGTATATATAAATGAAATATTCTTTGGCCTAACATGTATTAGAAAAAAATTGTTTATAAAATTAATGAAAAATATTTTTGAAAAATGTCATGAATGATTATCATCTATCTGTTAGCAAATATTATAATTACATAAAAGGCAGATGAGCTGAACTTAGCCAGGGAATGCGTGCGAAACAAAAGGCAACAGTTTTTTTTTGCACGTATTAATAACATTTTTTTTTGTTTTACATGTATTAAAAAGAACTATTTGTTTACAAAATTATTGAAAAATATAAAATAACAAAATATCACGAATAAGCATTAGTGGCGACATCACTTGATGAAAATGAAGAGAAAAAAGATTTCTTTCTCCCTCTAAATGTCCACACTGGGCACTTGTTTATAGCATTTGTTAAACAGCATTATAAACAAATATCGTTTGAAAATTTTTTTTTAATTTAAACCACTATCAGGATAGTTTGTACAGAAGAAAAAGGAAAAATTATTCTGTTTTGCTCTTACATACTGAAAATAGGCATTTGTTTATATAATTTGTTAAAAATATATATAAAAATATCCAGTGACAAATTTTAATGATTAAGTCTCATTTTTAAGATGAAGGCAAGCAATTTTATAGCACAATTATACTTTGCGAGTAAAAAATCGATGATTTTGACTATTTCTTAACATAATTTCTTAATAACAATTAACTTAACAATTGAACAATCTTTTTCGCGCACCCCTGTATTTCAAATTCAAATGATATTGAGCAGAAGAAATAAATTTCCATGAAGATAAAAAATAAAACCGTGAAATTCGAAATTTTTTCTCTTTTTGCATTGACATAAAAGTTTAAATAAACAGAAATTCGAAAATCGGCTCTCATAATTCTGTTCAAAATTGAACATTTTTAGGCAGAGACAAACCGAATTTTTTTACTGATTGTCTTCGAATCTCATTGCCTGTCATACAAATTGATGTATCTTTATTATCTAATATAATTTCTTAAATTTATCAACAATAATTATAAACAAATGCATGATTTGTACAGTTTTAGGCAGAAACGAACTGAATTTTCTGCTGATTTTCTTCAAATCTCATTGGCTTTGATACAAATTGATGTATCTTTGTCATATGATTTAATTTGTTGAATTTATCAACAATTATTATAAACAAATGCATTATTTGAACAGTTTTAGGCAGAAAAAAGCCGATTTTTTTTCTAAATTTCCTCGAAAAAATTATTCTTTATTAATTAATTCTTCATAAATTAATTATTGTTTATAACAAATAACTTGAATAATCAGCAATTTTTTTCCTTCCATCGAACCTTTTGCATCAAACCTAAGGCCTGATGCTACTAAGAAGAATTATGACAGAGAATTAAAAAAAATCAACTTTTTTTTCGCTATTTGCTGCTCTATAAAAATCGAATCTTATGGCCTGTGATGCTCATTGACGTATTTTTGTCATCTGATATAATTTTTTTAATTTATCAATGATTATTATAAACAAATGCATGATTTGAACAGTTTTAGGCAGAAACGAACTGAATTTTCTGCCAAATTTCTTCGAAACTCATTGCTTTTGACACAAATTGATGTATCTTTTTCATCTGATTTGATATGTTAAATTTATCAACAATTATTATAAACAAATGCATGATTTGAACCGTTCTAGGCAGAAACGAACCGAATTTTTTTTCGAAATGTCTTCGAATCTTATGGCCTGTGATGCTCATTGACGTATTTTTGTCATCTAATATAATTTGTTAAATTAATTTACAATTATTATAAACAAATGCATGACTTAGACAATTTTAGGAAGAAACAAACCGAGTTTTCTAACGACTGTCTTTGAATCTCATTGTTTGTGATACACATTGATGTATCTTTATCACCTGATATACCTTGTTAAATTTATTAACAATTATTAAAAACAAATGCATGATTTGAACAGTTTTAGGCAGAAAGCAAATTAATTTTTTTCTAATTTTCTTCAAATATCATAGCCTGGGATGCTCGTTAATATATTTTTGTCATCTGATGTAATTTGTTAAATTTATCAACAATTATTATAAACAAATGCATGATTTGAACAGTTTTAGGCAGAAACAAACCAAATTTTCTACCGATTGTATTTGAATCACATGGCTTATGATGCTGATTGATTTATTTTTGTCATCTGGTATAATTTGTTAAATTGATTAACAATTATTATAAACAAATGCATTATTTGAAGAGTTTTAGGCACAAAAGAACCGAATTTTCTTTCGATTTTCTTTGAATCTCATTGCCAGTGATGCTTATTAATACTTTTCGACTCAAAATATCATTCAATATTTTTATGAATAAATTATGCGAACATGCGCATGTAACGTGTGTTGCCATCTGGTGGCGAGAGGCAGAAGATCTTATATGATCTTTACGTGACGGCTGATTCAAATTAGAAAATAATGGGAAAATAAGAAATTGAGTGGAAGGATGATCGTACTCTACAACGGAATGCCCAGAACATGGATTCTTTGATTGATATTTATAATGTTCGTTGATGAAGTTAACGAATCACATCAGGTAATGAAAATAAATGAATGAGCATCGATGGGAAAAAAACTTCTTGAATTTTAATTTTAACACCATGTAAAATTTACACGGATTAGTGCCCCCCCCCCAAACCCTCCCCAATTTTTTCTACGTGCGCCCCTGTCATCATAATAGCTGTTTGCTGAAAATATTTGTTTATAACAAATAACTTGAATAATCAGCAATTTTTTTCCTTCCATCGAACTTTTTGCATCAAACCTAAGGCCTGATGCTACTAAGAAGAATTATGACAGAGAATTAAAAAAAAATCAACTTTTTTTTCGCTATTTGCTGCTCTATAAAAATATAAACAAACAAAAATTTAAAAATCAGCGTCTGTAGATTTCTGAAAAATGTAATGCTGAATTCTTAAAAAAAAATTATAATCGATGAATAATTTTGAGCTGCTGGTTATTTTAAACATCGTTTTTTTCATTTCGCTCCACTGTGGAACGTTACGATCAGAAATCCATAGCGACGCTTGAAAAACGATTAGTTTTGCCTCCGTTAAAATCTCATTACTAGGATTGGAATATAATTTCTTTCTCTCTAGTCTAAAAGGATTCGATTTCGTTTTTGTTATAAAATAACAATCGCTATCTTCCCGAATTCGAATCACTTCCACATTTTGCAGAAAATGGGTTAATGGCTGTCCGGACTAGTTTCTTTCGACCATCCTCCCTCGATGCGCCCCTTATTTGTGATGCAACTGGCATTTGTAGTTCGCAGAAAAGAATTTCATAAATCAACGTCCGCCTCGCATTAAGGCAATAAAAAATGTCTTGGCCAACGGACGAGATGAAGCTCGTCGGAGGGAATAGTAACTTTTCCGTGACGGAGATTTTTCGCTCAGAAACGAATTTTTGGCATTAATGCGGAAGTTCCTTGCGGAATGTGTCTTTATGTATTATGAATGTATTTTCACATACATTAAATCAGTTCTTCTCAATAAGCAGAAATGGGGAATTTAAAAATGATTTTTTTTTATTTCTAAAACTCGAAGGGTTTAAATAATTGAAAAAATTTGTAAAATGTAAGGTATTCAATATTCAAATAATTAGAAAGACTCAAATAATTGGTAGATTTTAAAGTATTCAAATAATTCAAAGTATTTAGGAAATTAAAATTAAACACAAATTTGTTATATTTCAGGGTTTTAAAGAATTTAAATAATTTAAAGAATTCAAATAATTCGATGAACTGAAAGAATTTGGAGAATTGAATGATTCGAATATTTTCAAAAATTCGTAAAATTCAAAGGGTTTAAACAATTTGAAGAATTGTACGAAATAAAATAATGAAAAATTTCTAACAATTGTAGAAACTTTATTACATTTACAGAAATTTAATTAATTTAAATGGAATTTCAGTATTTACATTACACGTATAGTATTCAAATAAATCCACGAACTTTCCAAAAAAAGAAAATTATCGATATGTTTTTGATAGTGATAGACCGGAATTTCGAAAATTCTAAAAAATCTTGTGAAACTAAGATTTATTTTAAAAATTGGCAACATGTATAAATTCAAATTAATAATTTAATTATTTTTTCAATTAATTTCTAATAAAGTTACTTTATAGTTTCTGCTTATACTTGTTTATTTATGAGAAAGAATTATTTTTGGAAAATCTCCCTTGAAAATTATTCTTTGAAAATTTGAAAAAATAAAGTCTAGACTCTACTCTTGCTTGCTTGACCCTAACTTTTTCTTATGTTAATAAATACAAGGCTAAAAGTTTTTGGAATAATTTAAGGAATTTATGTAATTTAAATAATTGAAGAAATTCAGGAAGTTCAAAACAATGTAGAGAAATTTAGAGAATTTAATGTAATTTAAAGAATACAAAGACATTTTGCGGATTTAGAGAAATTTAGGTAATTTAGGGAATTCAAAGGCATTTACAGGATTTGAGGAATTTACAAAATTAAGGAAATTGAGAGGAACACAAAAGATTTCAAGCAATTTCAAAGACTTTAAGAGTCAAAAAGCATTTTAATAAATTTAAAGAATTGCAATAGAATTCAAATTATTCATGATAAGTCCAAGGCATTCATTGTTAATTCAAAAGAATTTGAATGAAATTAAAATAATTATAAATAATACACTAAAACAAAGAGGTTTTGAAATTCAGAAAGCTCTAGAAATTTAAAGAAATTCAAAGAAATTTACAGAATTCAAAGGAATGTTGAGAAATGTAGGCGATTCAGGGAATTCAGAGGCATTAAGAGAAGTTCAAGGAATTAAAAGGAATTTAGCAGATTTCATGCGCGTTTGAGAAATTCAGAAAGCTCTATAAATTGTGAGAAACTCAGGGAATTCAATGAAATTTAATCAAATTCATAGGAATTTTGATAATTTAGAAAAATTTTGAAAATTCCCTGAATTTCTCTAGATTTCTTGAGCTTCTTGAATTTTTAAACCTCTTTGGTTTATTGTATTACGTAAAATGATTTTTGATTTTTTCTAATTCTTTAGAATTTACAAAGAAGTCCTTCTAATTCTCATGAGTAATTTTAATTTTTTTGCATTCCTTAAAATTTTTTGAAATAATTCCAACTCTTTCAAATTCTTTCAATTTCTTTAAACTTTTTTTCTTTGAAACTTTCTATTCCCTGAATTACCTAAATTTCTCTAAATTCTCAAAATTCCTTTAAATGCTGTATATTTCTTTCAATTCCCTGAATTTCTCTAAATTTGTTTAGCTTCCTGAATTTCCTAAACCTCTCTGGTTTAGTGTATTGTTTGTAATGATTTTGAATATATTCTAATTCTCTAGACTCGATAATGAATTCCTTCGAATTTTCATGAGTGACTTGAATTCTTTATAATTCCTTTAAACTGATTGGACTGCTTTTAAGCTCTTCCAAATTCTTTCAAATTCTTTGAACTTGCTAGAATTGCCAGAAATGCGTGAATTTCTCTAAATTCTCAAAATTCTTTTGAATTCTGAAAATTTCTTCGAATTCCCAGAATTTGTCTAGATTTCTTGATTTTCCTAAATTTCTTAAACCTATTTTGTTTAGGGTATTATTTAGAATTATTTTAAATTCATTCGAATTCTTTTAAATCCATAATGTATTCCTTAGAATTTTCATGAGGAATTTGAACTCTTTTGCATTCTTCCAAATTGATAAGAATGCCTTCAAACTCTTTCAAATCTTCTAAATTCCTTTCAATTCTCTGAATTTCTCTAAATGCCTTTGAATTCCCCGAATTACCTAAATTTGTCTAAATTCTCCAAATTCTTGGAATTCTGTAAATTTAATCAAATTTCTTGAATTTCTTTAAATTCGTTAAGCGTCAATTTCACTGAATTTTATGAACTTCTCAAAATTTTTTGAACTTCCTGAATTTCTGTAATTATTTATTTGACCTAAATTCCTCAGATCCTTCTACCAGTTGTAGCTCTGTTTTTATTTCCGTAAAGGAAAGTTGTGGTTAATCAAGCAAGAGTCGAGTCAAGACTTTATTTTTTCGAATGTTCAAAGAATAAAATCATAGGGAGATTTTTCGGAAATAATTATTTCTTACCAGAAAAAAAGTATGAGCAGAGCAGCAGAAACTATAAAGTAACTTCTTCTTCTTTATTCATAATGTGTCCCCTAAGAGTTTACATGACTTCCATTCCTTACAATCTTTCCGTTTACATCTATATATTTTTTACAATCTTATCCTTTCTATATATACAATTATTTACAACTATTTACATAAAGTCTTATATCTAGTTCCTGCGATAGCACAATTTAGGACTTATTAGTAAGCGAGTGCGCGAGCGAACGAAAGCGAGAGTGCAAGCGAGAGAGAGAGTATGAGAACGCAAACGCATCTTAGTCTACTTATCTTTTACTTTACCATTACTTACAATTTTCA
>NC_046657.1:151808662-151816555 GCF_010883055.1 Belonocnema kinseyi
CTTTCTTTTTTTCCCTATATTCTTCCCCATTACTTTTTTCTTTTCTCCATTTTCTTAATTCCTTTCTGACCTCCTTTTTTTTCTCTTTGCAGTCCTCATCCCTCAATCTAAATTAATTTGAAAAACAATAATTTCGAATACTATATGTATTGTTTGAATACGCAAACTCCCTTTTAATAATGTGAACTCCTCTGAATGTAATACAGTTTCTACAATTCTTAGAATTTTTTCACTATTTTATATCTTGGAATTTTTGAAATTATTTAAACTCTTTGAATTATTTGAGTTCATCAATTTCTTCGAATTTTTGAAAATTTTTGAAACATTGAATTATTTATATTCTTCGAATTATTTGAATTCTTAGCATACTTTAAATTCCCTTAATATTAAAAAAAATCATTTGAATTACTTAAATTCTTTAAATTATTACAATTCTGAGAATATGTTTTAATTTCAATTCTTTCAATCATTTGAATTTTTCAAATTATTTTAATCCTTCGTGTTTTTTTAATTTTCAGCATTTTTGTTTTTTTTTATTCTGAGAACTGTTTTAGTTCTTAAAACATATTAAATTCCTTGATTTTTTTAGTTATTGGAGTTATTCAAATTTTCTAAATTATTTGAATTCTTCTAAATATGTAAATTTATATAATTATTTAATTTACTAATTCTTTAAATTGTTTGAATCCTGAGAATGTTTGGAATTCTAAGAATGTTTTGAATTCTTGAAATTCTATGGTATCTTTAAATGCTTCAAATTTTTTCATTCTTTGAGTTATTCGAATTTCTTTTAATTCTTTTAGTTCCTTAAATTCTACTAATTATTGGAATTTTTTTAATTCTTAGGACGTTTTGCATTATTCTAATTCATTAAATTCTTTTACTTTTATAATTCTTCAAATTATTCGGATTATTCGAATTATTTAGATTGTAATTCTGAAAAAACTGAATTTTTTCAAGTATTTGAATTCTTCGAATTGTTTGAATTTTTTGGATTATTTAAATTTGTCAAATTCTTAAACTTGGAATTTTTTTCGAATTCTATGAATTATTTGAATGTTTAGAATGTTTTTCATTGTTTGAAGTGTTTGAATACTTAAAAAATTTAATTCTTCGAATTATTTGGATTTCTCGAATTATTTGACTTCTTCGAATTACTTTAATTTTTGTAATATTTTTAATTATTTGCATATTTTAATTCTCCGAATTATGAGCATTTTTCAAATTATTCAAATTCCTCGAATTATTTAAAGTCATCAGATTTTTCATACTTCTTGAAAAATCTGAATTTCTTTAATTCCTTAATTTTTTGCAGTTTCGCATATTCCCTGAATTCCTTTAAGTTTCCTAAATTCTTGGCATTTTTTTGAAATTTCTTGAATTGTATTCAAATGAATTCTTGGGATTCTTTGAATTTATGGTATATTGCGAATTCTTGCAATTTTCTATAATTCGTGAAATTTGGCGAATTTTGGAAATTTTGGAAATTTTTTTCTCGCCAAATGTGGTCGTTTTTTTTAAATTTTTTCCTTCAGCTGCTCTAATAATGATGCATAATATTCACCAGTGATTGTTTTACCCTTTTCCAAGTAGTCAATAAGTATAATTCCACGTGCATCCCAAAAGACTGTAGCCATAACCTTACCAGCTGACTTTACGGTCTTTGCCTTCTTTGGAGTTGGTTCGCCTGTGGTAATCCACTGTTTGGATTGTTCCTTTGTCTCAGGAGTGTAATGGTGTATCCATGTTTCATCCACAGTCACAAATCGACGAAAGAATTCCTCACGATTCCGACTTATGCGCGCCAAAAGAGCCTCAGAGGCGACCACTCTATTGCGCTTATTCTCAGCTGAGAGCAAACGCGGCACCCATATTGCCGATAGCTTTTTCATGCCTAATTTTTCATGTAGAATTGAAACAACTGTACCTATAGATATCCTTGTGGCCTCAGCTAACTCACGCACTTTTAATATTCTATCCTTCAACACCATATCGTGGATTTTATTGATGATTTCGGGAGTACTTGCTTCTACGGGCCTTCCTGAACGTGGTTCGTCACTTAAATCCTTTAAATGAAAATGTTTGATTACCGATCTGAACTGGTTTTTTTTTCATTTTTTTTAACGAACAATTCTTTTTTTTCAATTGGTTATAAAAACACGTAAACTCAGAAGATGTGGACTGCGACTGCACCATATATCTAGTCGGGAGTGGTGCTGATTGAAAGCAGATGATTTGGCGAGATTCACGCGCCATCTGTTGGTCATTCTAAGGACTTATTGAACTACCCTCGTACTAGAGAGCGCGAGAGAAGAATCCTTTTTCAGGAAATACACGCATTATTCAACTAGGAATTACATCATAATACAGATTCCTTGAAACTTTTGATTTGTTACACCTGGCAAAATAATTCATGTTTTTCTGAAAAAGGATTTTTCTCTCGGTATCTCAAGTAGCTTAACGGTAAGAACCCAACTGGTAATCGGAAATTCTACGGTTCGATTCCCAGTCAAGCGAAAGGAGAAAATCTTTTTTCAGAAAAAAATTAAATTAAAGATTTTTTTAAGGATCCACTAGGGGAGGATGCGACGAACCGTCAGGTTAGGTGGGGGTAGTGGGAAGCAGCAGTCAGTCGGTGCAGTGTGTACATATGTGCAGTGTAAATATGTGTGTGTATGAAACAATAGGATGGTTCAAATAATTTGTTTTCGAATGTTTATGCAAAACGCCCGGAAATTTGTTCAAGTCCACAAAAAAATAAACTAATTTCTAAAAAAAATAATATTTAGAGGTGGCGCAAGCCCCATGAAGTTTAATTCGTATTTTTACGAAGTTTTTATTCGTATTAGAAAAGGGTTAGAAAGTCAAGTTTTTTTTTGAATTTTTCAACCACTTTTCAACATTTCAGTTAGAGCGAGGTAATAATCAATTAAAGTTAACAAAACTAATTGTTTAAACAATTTGTTATCAATGCTACTAAGTTGCTGTTTTTTTCTGAAATTTTCAACTTTTTGTCCACTTTTCAATGAAGGTAAGTAAATACTTAATTTAATTAATCAAAAATTATTGTTTAAACAAATTGTTAATGTTTATCGCTATCTTCTTCCATATTAATACTACGTAGTTGCTGTTTTTTCCTGAAATTTTTAATTTTTTATCACTTTTCAATTAGAATCAAGTAATAATTAATTCATGTTAACAAAATAATTATTTAAACAATTTATTATCATTGCTAATAACATTTTCTTTGCTTAATAATACAAACTAGCGGTTTTTTTCTGAAATTTTTAACTTTTTGCCTACATTTCACTTGAAGTGAGTTAATATTTAATTCAATTTGACAAAAATAATTGTTTGAGCAAAATATTATTGTATATAGCTATCTTCTCTTTGATATGTGCTAAAGAGTTGCGGTTTTTATCTGAAATGTTTAACTTTGCTTTACCTTTTTAGTTGTGAAAAATAATAAATAAACATTACAGATAATCATATTTTAAATAGTATTGTATTGGTTTAAGTAAATTATTTTTATTTTTCCCAATGTTAAAAAAACTAATTAAAACAAAAAAGCTATTATACAAAAGTGACAAAAACAAAAAATGGAATAATTAAAAGTAAAAAAAGAAAGATATTGTTTAAAATATGATTCTCTCTGATGTTTATTTATTATTTGTTCACAGCTGAAAAGGTAAAGCAAAGTTAAACATTTCAGAAAAAAAACAGAACTTTCTAGCACTTATCTAAGAGAAAATGGTCATAAAAATAATAAATTGTTAAAATATGCATGATTTTTAACTCGCATTAATTATTACTTCACAAAGTGAAAAGTAGACGAAAAGCTTAACAGTTTAGAAAAAGCCGCAATTTTTGAGCACTTATCTAAGAGAAAATGGTCATAAACAATAATAAATTGTTTAAATATGCATGTTTGTTAACTCGCATTAATTATACCCTCACTGAGTGAAAAGTGGACAAAAAGCTTAAGAGATTAGAAAAAACCGCAACTTTTTAGCACTAATCTAAAAGAAGATAGTCATAAACAATAATAATTTGTTAAAGCAATTATTTTTCCTAAATTAAATTAAATAATTACTTACTTTAAGTGAAAAGTGGACAAAAAGTTATAAATTTCAGAAAAAACCGCAACTTTCTAGCATTATTCTAAGAGAATATTGTTATGAATAATAACAAATTATTTGAACACTTATTTTTGTTAAGTTTAATTCATTATTACCTTGCTCTAACTCAAACGTTAAAAATAAGTCGAAAAATTCAGAAAAAACCTTGACTTTCTAACCCTTTTGTAAGAGAAAGTTGCTATAAACAATAATAAATTGTTTTAACAATTTAAATTAACATTTAATTATCAGTATAAAGTAGTATTTTATGTATTTGAAAAAATCTGCGTTAAAAAACCGCAAAAAAATTATAATTAGCGTATAAAACTCGAAAATCCCATTTTTTAACTTATGGAGTTTTTTTGGGACCCTATAAAACAGACTTATGGGGGTGAAATTTGAAAAGCAATATTTCATTCGCATTCTGTGACTAATTGTGAAGAGAAACGGTACATTTCAAACCCGACTCACCTAATATTGAGAATTCTGAATAAAATTGACAAAAACGCCTTTTTTTCTTATGGGAAATACGTGTCAAACTTCATGGGGCTTACGCCACCTCTAAATATTATTTTTCTTTAAAAAAAAAAAATGGGTCGATTTTTTTGTCGATTCAAACATATTTCCGGGTATTTTGCATACAATTTTGAAAAAAAATTCTAATGCATTTATGGAACCACCCTAATGACGCAACCTTGCATTCAGTCTGAGGTTAAAAGTACGGCCGTGCTCAGGGAGTTTGACGTCACTTCCTGTCCACTTTTGACGGCCCAGTGGGCACACAATTTGGCGACGTCTTTACAACATCGTTACGACATCTTTACGACATCTTTACGACATCCTATGTCCATGTCGTTTCGGTGTCTCTGCGATATCGTTAAGACATCGTCAGATCATATGACTTATTTACGATATCGTAAAGACACCTGAACGACATGGACATAGGATGTCGTAAAGTTGTCGTAAGGATGCCGTAACGATGTCGTAAAGACGTCGCCAAACTCTGTGCCCACTGGGGGTCCGTGGATGGGGAACATTGGCGCATCCTCCCCTAGAGGATCCTTAAATTTTTTAATTCATAGCTCCATCTAGTGTGAAGAAGACGTTAATAATTTATGTTATTCTCTGATGATAATACAGATTTCCGGAAAAAATGGAGAATGTAAGCATTTTCGCGAAATAAATTAATTATTCTCAATTGGAGAGATTCCAAGACTTCAAGGTATCTGGAGGATGTCTCTCCAAGTTTAGTGTCGCTCTAGAAGACGTTGAATACGCCTCTTCAAGTTGAGACGAAGGTACGGTCGAGTGAGCTAAGATGGCAGTCAACGGCAGAACTCATTTCCTCAAGATTGTTTAATTTCCGTTGATAGGTGTAAAGCTACTTGTGCCGATGCGACGCTTATTCGCGCGATGAAATGAAGGCGCCAGTAATCTTTTAGAGGAAAAACGCGAGGTTCCATGATGGAGTGGAATAGATAAAAAGAGAAAAAGAGCAAAAGAGGAAAAGACGTAGCGAACGAGCTGAATCTGCTAACTTTGCCAAAGAAGAAGAAGCGTCGCGGCAAAGCGCATTGGTGGTGTCCGCGTCCATTACTATATCGGGGTAATCTGTGAATGCGAATAAAAATTCTATGCATTCGCGAGTGGCTACGATATGCCGAATGAAAGTAGGTGGAAAGCAAGTCCAATTTTCCAGGTGTCTCTGTCGCTAGGGCGGCTCCATTTCGTAAGGACATCTGGGACATATAATTATATTATCTTTTGTTATATGCATGAGATTTTGGCTCCACAATTCCACTGGTGGCGATGTAAGCTTACAAAAAAAGAAAATGACAAAAGAAGTAATTTTGAGGAATATTTTTTGTTTGTTCTAGGAAAACTTGGTCGTGTAGGTGATGCGTGGGTCACGTGAAGAGATCCCTATCTTATCGACACTTTTTTTGTTTCATAACTTACTTTCACACTAAGCGCCACATCAAGTTGAAACTTTGGGTTAATACATAAGAAGCACTAAGAAAGGTGGTTCTGTTTCTAATTTTTAATAAATGCGCTAAAAGTTTTTTTTCATAATTTTTTTTTTTGCTTTTTTCATAATTATTAAAATTTAGGAACAGACCAACCTTTCTCAGTGCTTCGTATTTAATATCCTAAATTTTCTACTCGATATGGCGCTTCGTGTGAAATTAAGTTAGGAAATAAAAGAGTGGCGGTAAGGTAGGCATCTGGTCACGTGGCATACTCGTCATATGGTCTTAAGACCATGCGCAGTGTAGACAAAAGTACTTTTTGTGAAAAAGGTCTGCCTAGAAGCCAATTTTCAATTTGTTTTTAAGTTTTTTTTAAATGACCGTAAGACTTTTGGTTATATCGAATCGGTGCGAGAATTTCGATTTAGCTAAAAAACATTTTTTATTCAAAAACAAAACGAACAAGATATTTATCCTAACTTTTCAGATGCACCTTTTTTTTGTAAGATCTGCAAATTGAATAAAATAGAACCTCAGTCAGTTTACTTACTATCTAGCAATAGTTTCCAGTAGGTTAAAGAAAGAAAATAATTGTTTATAATGTTTTAAACAAATTATTAAACAAAAGCCATTTTTCGTAATTAGCAATGATTGGTTGTTAAAAATTTAGTTTTTATGTGCAATACGAGAGAAATTTATGCCTAATTATGATTATTCAAGAATATCTGCTGTTTGGCAGCATTATTTATACAATACTTATAAACGAATTCACATTTTTAATATTATTCCAAGAATAAGGCCAATTTTTTGCGGAACCCACTAAAAATATGTCGCTTGTGACTGCTAGGTGTAATTTTGTTTAAATTGATAAAGAATATTGTTTTTAAAGAATTTATTATAAATAAATGAACATTTTTATCATTCTTCCTAGAATAGGCTCCATTTTCTTTGCGAAATCAACTAAAAATATATTTTCAATGACTCTTTGCTATAATACTTTGCTAAAAAATAAAAATGGTTAATTATTTAAACAATGTTTATGAACAAATTCACAGTTTGATCATTTTTCAATGGTAAATTTTTTTGCAGATTGACCTAAACGAATTTTTTGATTGATAAATATTTTTTAAGCTCACTCTGCAAAAAAAAAATCATCATTAAAAAATGGTCAAACTATGCATTTGTTTGTAAATATTGTGTATACAATCAACACTTTTCCTAATTAGAGAAATGTGACAAGAAGGAATAATTGGCAAGAAATTTGTGGTCGATTCCACAAGGAAAATGAATACTTTTCATATAAAAACAGTAGAACTGTGAATTTATAAATAAATATTATATTAATAATAAACAATTAATGTTAATTAAACAAACGAGGCAATAATGTTAAAAATGTGAATCGTTTATAAATATTGTTTATATAATTACCAGTTGATAAGTAACAAAAAATTACATCAAGAAGTAATTTGCAAGACATTTTCGGTTGATTCTGCCAAAAAATGGAGTCTATTTATTGTAACATAATAAATTTTTGCATTTGTTCATAAAAATTGTTAAAATTATTGATGCCAAGTAGCATATATTTTTAAATAATAAAATTAGGCATACATTCTTCTCATATTCTATTTGAAAATTGTAAATTTCAAACAACTTATTATTGCGAATCACAAAAATTGACTTTTGTTCATTAATTTGTTTCAAACAATATACCAGGTGTATACATATGAAACCGGTATTGACATCTAGCGGCCAGTAGGCACACTTGTAGGCACTGTCGGAACTTACCATTTGTGCTAATTGGCGTA
>NC_046657.1:151816655-151853194 GCF_010883055.1 Belonocnema kinseyi
ACGCTACCAACAACAATTGGCCAATTTGAACCGTGTTCTGCGCCAAAAACGCCAAAAATATGAAACTAGGCATGAAAAAGTGATTTTTCTCGATGACAATGTACCATCACACCGGACAAAACTGACTCGGGAACTGGTTGAGTCGTACAGCTGGCAACCGCTAACCCACCCCGCTTACTCACCAGACTTGGCTCCATCCGACTACCACTTATTTGCATCGATGGGGCACGCACTCAGCGAACAGCGCTTCACTTCTTACGAAAATGTTGGAAAATGGCTCGATGACTGGTTTGCTTCAAAAAACGAAGACTTTTTTTGGAAAGGTATCCATAAATTGCCTGATAGGTGGACAAAATGTGTAGCCAGCGAGGGCGCATACTTTGAATAAAATATTTGTTATCATTCTCTTGAAATAAATGTGTTTTTTTCTTGAAAAAATACCGGTTTCATATGTATACACCTGGTAAACATTTGTTTTACATTAACCTGCTGAAAACTATTGCTAGATAGTAATAACACTGACTAAGGCTCTTCGTTAGTCATTTCGCAGATCTAACAAAAACGGTACACCTGAAAAGTTAGGATAAAATATTGTTTATTTTTTTAAGTAACATATTTTGGTTTAGCCCAGTTAAAATTATCGCACCGACTACATATATATTCAAAAGACTGACGGTCCTTTAAAAAAAGTCAAAATACATTGAAAACTGGATTGTACGTTGTCCACAAAATGTACTTTTGGCTACAGTATGCCGTGTGACGAGTGGGACACGTGACCAGATTCCTACCTTACCGACACATTTTTTCTTTTTCTAACTTATCTTTGTACGAAGGGCCACTTTCAATTGAAAATTTTGAATAGCATATGAAAAGCACTACGCAACGTCAGTGTGGTCCTAAATTTTAATAATTATAAAGAAAGCAAAAAAAATTATTTGCAAAAAAAACCTTTTTTATAATTATAAAAATGTAGGTCCAGTCCTATCTGTATTAGTGCTTCTCATTCACTATCACAAAGTTCCAGTTAGAAGTGGCGCTTTCTGTAAATATAAGTTAGGAAATTAAATATGTGTCGAAAAGTGGGAATCTGGTCACGTGAGCCACTCGTCACATGTCCTTAAGGTAGTAGTTATGCAAAAATTCTAATATCTGAAAAAAAGCGATTTGGTCCAAAAAAGATCAAAGAAAGCTTTTAAGATTTTTAAGAAAGTTTCAAATCTAAACTTTTGAATTAGGTTACAAATTTTGGTTATAAATAAACCAACATGACGAAAAAAATGGCCATTTTTCTATTTGACGTTCCGGTTGCAAGCCAATAACATGAAAATGGTTCAAATCCCCTAAGTTTTATAAAGTAACATTAGTTGAAGATATTTCAATATTATATAATAAACAAAAAAAATTTTAATGAACAAATTATTTGTTGACTTCATGTTTTTTTAAGATTTTTCGTAATTTTACGTTTAAAAAAATTAAATTGCAAGAAATTGAGATAAAAACAATATAGTGATAAAGAAATTTCTTCTTGAGGTTATTATTGTTAATATTATAAACAAATTTGATAAATAATAGCATTTATCAGGCATTTTTGTACAGAATACTTCGTTTTTTTCTATGTCCTTTTTTTAATGGGGACTTTATGCTAATTTTATAAAAAAATTATAACTTTTTGATTAATCTTATGATTTTTTAAAAACAAATTCAACAAACAAATGCATAGATAAGGGATTATCGAAAGAAAAATGCAATTTTTATTATAAATACTTTTTTAAATTACAAACTTCATGATAATTTCAGAAATAATTCATAATTTATAGATTATTTTTAAGACTTTTTAAAACAATTTTAATGAGAAAATGCATTAGTAAGGCATCTATCGAGGGGAAAATTTTTGTTTGTTTGAAATCAAACGATTTAATTGGGAGTTCTTTATAAAATCAGCAACATTCGTGATTAGTTCATAAATTTTATGATTTTTGGTAAACAAATTTAACAATCAAATTTGTGATTCAGGCATCTACGGACGACGAAATTCTTTACGGAAATTTTTGGTCATTCATGGTAATTTACTAGGTATATATGGCAACTTACTAAAAATTCCCTGAAATTCAATTTTAAACATTTTTATAAATTTTCAGAAATTTATTAAATTTTCTGGTAATTTATGGTAATATTACTGGTAATTTATGGAAATTTACCATGAATTTCCCAGAATTTAATTAATCAATGTTTATAAATTTCCGCTAATTTATGACAATTTTCGGTCATTCATGGTAATTTTACAGGTAAATATGGGAACTGACCATAATTGACCCAAAATTCAATTTTGAACACTTATAAATTTCCAGAAATTTATGAAACTTTCTGGTAATTCATGGTAACATTAGAGGTAAATAATGAGAACTTGCCATAAATTTCCCAAAATTCAATTAAACTTTTTTTTTATGAATTTCCAGTAATTTTTGAAAGTTTTTGGTCAATTTTACAAGTCTTACCATAAATACCAAATATTCAATTTTAAACATTTTTATAAATTTCCGGAAATTTATGAAACTTTTTGGTAATTAATGGTAATATTACATATAAATTATGCTAACTTATCAGAAATTTTCCGACATGCAATTAAACAATGTTCATTAATTTCCGGTAATTTATCAAAATTGACGGTCATTAATGATAATTTCATATGTAAATATGATAACTTACCATAAATAATCCAAACTTCAATTTTAAACATTTTTGTAAATTTGCAGAAATTTATTAAATTTTCTGGTAATTCATGGTAATATTAAAGGTAAATTATGATAACTTGCCATATATTTTCTAAAATTTAACCAAATTTTTAAAATAGATTTCCAGTACTTTTCGAAAATGTATGGTCATTTATGGTTAATTTCATAGGTCTTAAAATAAATTACATAATATTCAATTTTAAACATTTTTATAAATTTCCGGAAATTTACAAAGTTTTTTGGTAATTAACGGTAATATTACCGGTAAATTATGCTAACTTATCAGAAATTTTCCGAAATACAATGAAACAATGTTTATAAATTTTCAGTAATTAATGGAGTTTTTCGGTCAGTTATGTGAACTTCATAAGTAAATATGGTAACTGACCATAAATGACACAAATTTCAGCTTTGAACATTTTTATAAATTTCCAAAAATGAATGAAAATTTCTGGTGATATATGGTAATTTACCACAAATTTTCTAAAATTCAATTAAACAATGTTTATAAATTTCCGGTAATTTATTAAAATTTTCGGCCATTCATGGTAATTTCCCAGGTAAATCTGGTAACTTATCATAAATTATCCAAAATTCAATTTAAATTTAATTTTTTTGATAAATTTCCAGAAATTTATGAAATTTGATAGTAATTCATGACAACATTAGAGGTACATTGTGATAACTTGCCCTAAATTTGTTCAACGGACGATTTCTTGCTTCATTTAAAAAATGTTTACTTTGTAAGCGAAGTTATTAAATTTTCATGTATAAATAATTTATATTTATTTAGAAGTTTTTAAAAGATTTATAATTAATTTCAAAATCATAGAATGTTCCCGGATTTTTATTGAAAATCTTTGAAATCTCTGAGAATCTTTTTAAATATTCTTTAAAAATAATTTTTTCAAATGGACCATCATTTTAAATTTTCTTAAGAATATGAAGAGAATGTTTTTATTCTTTTAGATTCTTTCAATATTTTTAAAAAGCTTCTAAAATTTTTGTTTGAAATCTGCATAAATCTAAATTTTCTTTTAAATTAGGTTGTGGGCATTGTTCCCGAAATTTTGGTATAAATAGACAAATTTTGTTGGTACACGCACTTCTTTTAAATTATTTTAAATCATTTTAAGTTCTACAATAATTTTGAATATTTTTTAATCTTTTAAATATCTCTTAAAATCACTCTAATTTTTTCTACAAATGATAATTGTTTAATTTTTCTTTATAAATCCAAATCTTAGGCAGTATTTTATAAATTCGCAGGATTTTTCTAAAGTTATAGGACAAATTAAATTAATTTCAAAAGATATGTAGAAGTTCTGAAAAATGTCAGAAATAATTTTAAATTTGAAAAAATTCAAAACGTCTCCTACATTTCTCAAGATTTTCAAATAGAGTTTCAAAGCTTTTCAAGGAGACTCAAGCTAATTGAAATGAAAAGAATTGAGTTTCTAATTTAAGATCTGTTAAGTTGAAAAAATAAAACATTCTAATTTTTTAATGTTTCTAGGCTGAAATAACTTAAGGATATCATTTAAAAAAATTTTAAAGTTTATTGATTGATTCTTTAATTTAGAGTATTGAAAATGTTAAGGGGCCATACTCCAATTACGTAACGGATTAGACCCTCGCTAAGACCCTCCTCTACTCTCTAACAAGCCGTAACAAAATACCCCCACCATATTACTGTACATAATTTGTACTTTTTAGAAATGTTTTGTTATTTTTTCATATTTATTAATTCATTTTAAATAAAAAATGTCTTTTCTACTATGAAAGATGGATTTTAATCAAATACTGGCATTTTCCACAAAATAACTCAATTTCTAACATAATAGTTGTGGTTTCAATCTCAAAAGATAAATTTCCTCAAAAAAGTGATTCTCAATCAAAAGAGATGAAATTTATTGAAAAAAAGTTTAAACCAAAGTGTCGAATTCTCCCTTCAAAAATTGAATTTTCAAACCAAAAATATGAATTCAGAAACAAATTAAGTTTTCATGAAAATAATGCTTTTTTACTAAAAAAAATGAAATCTCGACTAAGAATATTATTATTTGACGATAATTGATGATTGAATAATTAATATATATTTTCCAATTGAAGGCTTCTGAAATAAAAAACATTGTTGAAATTTTTTTGACAATTTAATAAAAAAAGGGAATTAAATTTTATTATTTGTGAATAGAAGGCCCTGCAAAATAAACGATTTTATTTTTAATTGAAGAATCATAAATTAAATGATTTGAAATGATTCATTATTTCAAATATTTAACTGAAAATCGCGAAATCTTAAGATATTACATTGTATATTAAAATAAACAATAAATAACTAGATTTCTGTTATTTAATTCCCCCCCCCTTTTATTTAAATTGTACAATTTTGAGCTTTGCAGTTCGAAATATTTTTATACATCTAAAATTATCAGATTCAAAACTGACTATAAAGGCTTTAAATATAAGGTTTTGATATATTTAATAGCGAAATGCTCTTGTCATTTTGAATAAATTTAAAACTAAAATATTGTGAAATTTCAAATTTAGAACCTGCGAGAATTAATTTAAAAATCGATTTACGAAAAAACTTTAGTATTAAGGCCTTAGATTAATTTGTTTTAGAACAGCGCATCCAAAGCCGTAATTTCGAATTGAAATTATAAAAAATTTAAATATGATAAATATATTATTAATAAGTATCATAGCACGTGGTATTCAGTGGAATTCTTAACGAAGAACACTAAAAAACCTTTGAATTTCAATTATTCTAAAAACTTTGAAAATTATATTGTTTCTAACTGGGAACTTTAAAAAAATTACTAAATACACGAATTATGAAATATTGGTGTAAAATTCTTCTGCCTATTGGATAATAAAGTTTACAATAGAGAAGGACTCATTTCAGTATTTAAATAAAGTTTATTTTATTATAAACTTGTGTCACGTTGCTCGGTTTTCAAAATACAGATAGACAGTGGAATTGTTAAACGAAAAACATTCTTTAAATTTGTGAGTTTTAGCCATTTGTCTAGCACTCTAGTTATCACTGAATAATTTCGTTGGCTGTGGTTTTCCAGTCACTTCTTCAAAAAATCTTCTAATATGAATCTTTAAGGTGTCCTTACGATGTGTTAATTATGTCGTGTAATCTGACGATGTCTTTACGATATCGAAAGACACTGTAACGACATAGACATAGGATGTCGTAAAATTGTCGTATATGTCGTAACGATGTCGCTAAGACGTCGCCAAATGTTGTGCCCACTGGGAGCCCAACTAGTAGGACAATTTGCATATTGGAAAGCATATCCTGTGTACTATCTTCTATCATCAATATTCCCTCCCCAATCAACATCAAAACAACTAATAAGAAGTTTCCTGTTTTCTTAAATGCCAGAACAAGATCTTTATTGTACTTTAAATAACGCAATACTCGTTTTTCTGCTTTTCAGTGCTCTTCGATTTAGTTCTGGTCTAACTGACTCAGTAAACTTATAGCATGAGCTGTGTCCAGTCGTGTAGAAGTGACCAAATACATTAATGAACCCACTAGGTTACGATTCCGAATCTTTAATATTTCTCTTTTCTCGTTCTTTTTTTTGGATTTATTCCTTTTGAGAGTTTTATAGATGAGTGGAGGGGTGTATAAGCGGGATTTCAATCTTCTATATTAAATTTTCTCAGCAGTTTTTGAATTTATTTCTTCTGGGTTATTATTTTGTTTTATTCAAATCTTTAGAAAATTCAAGACCAAGGCGATAGTGAAGTTTACTGAGGCCTTTCATCTCAAAAGAGTTTACCAGAGCTTTTTTAAGCAATAATATTCTGTTTTTATTTGATGCTAGGATAACATCATCGATATAAATTACAACTAGTGTAATTTGCCCATTATCTTTATGAGTGTAAAGACAGACATCTGAAATGAGTGGTTTCATATTTAATATTTTTAGCTTTAAGTCCACTGACAAGATTCAATTTATGTACTTCCAGTTGTAATTCTCCTGCTAAAGCGATTACAAAACGAATTGAGCCAGATCTGTTTACTGGCGAAAAAGTTTCATAAAAATCGATAACAGGTTCTTGTGCAAAACCCTTTGCTACGACTCTAGCTTTTCTGCTTTCGATTGATCCATCCTTGTTGAATTTTTTTACAGAAGGCCTATTTAGAACCAATTACGTTGCAATGTTTTAGAAGATTCACCAAAATCCAGGTTTTGTTCATTATTAGGGCTTCGAATTCAGCAAAAATGGCTTCTTTCCATTCATTAGCTATTGGCGTTAAAAATGCTGCTTCAGCTGTTTCTGGATTTACATCTTGAACAGAACCGGCAAATTCAACAGCTTCAACAAATTTTACTTCCTTATCGTCAGATAAATGTATTTACTCAGGTACAGCTTCACTAACTAGGTTTACTTCATCAGGATCAAGATCCCCTTCTTGGTCGACTTGAACAATGTTTGATTGCTTCCTTGGACGTTCTCATCTTCATTTGATTCAGAAGCTGAACTTGACTGGGTTTCTTCTTCTTGGTTATATTTCTCGTGATTAAGTTCCTGATTTCTGAATTTTCTTTCTGTTGATCAATGGATCCTTCAATTTCATTCCAGGATTTTTCGTCTTAAGCAGTGCTTAAATTTTTGACTTCAAATATCGTCTTCATCAAACGCTGAAAACTTTTATCATCGATGAAACTTTTATCTTCTGTACTTGACTAGAAGCAGGTTACAAAACTCACATCTCGACTTTGACTAATTATCCCTGTTTTCGGATTCCAGAGCCTATAGACTTTCGAATCCGTTGAATATCCTACAAATATAAATTTGATTCTTTTGAATAAAATTTTCCTTTCTTTGTCTTATCTGGCATATATGCTGCGCAACCAAAGGTTAGGAAGTATATTACAGTAGGTATTTTTCCAGTCCAAGTTTGATAAGGAATTTCACCATTGGGAATTCAAGATGGGCATCTGTTTCTAATGTATGCTGCAGTTATAATAGCCTCTGCCTAAAAATTCTTGAAAAGTTCTGATCTAAGAAGCATACATCGAGCCATTTTTACGAGAGTCCTGTAACATCGTTCAGCTACATTGCTTTGTTCAGGAGTATATTCAACTGTGAATTGATGTTGAATACGTTCTTTTTTTTAATCTTCTAGTTTCTTAGCCTGATATTCTTTTGCGTTCTCTGATCTGACGATCTTGATCTTTCTTTCAGTTCGATTTTCTATTTTGTTCTTAATTTCTTTAAATTTTTCAAATATTTCACTTTTGTGTTTTAGAGAAAAAACTTAAAGAATCTTGTTTTATTATCAATAAAAGTTGCAAAATATTTCGAACCATTCGAGGATTTTATTCGCATCGGACCACAAATATCTTCATGTATTAATTCAAAAAATTGCGAACATCGCGATGCTTGCTTCGGGAACGGTAACTGTGATTTGTTACCTTGAATACAAATTTCCCAGGTTGACAAATTTTCTTTGCCTTAAAAATTTATTTCGTGAACCTTTTGGTGACGAATTATATATTTTAGATCACTTTCATTGAGATCTCCGAACTTTTCGGGCAAATCTTGAAAATACGATGCTAGTTGAGCCAATTCAATGTGTCCTTCTACAAAATCTAAATCACCATCCCTTCTCGCTATAAATATTTCCATTTCTTCTTACAAATCAATTATGACAACTTCCTTCTTCCAGAAAATTTCTTTAAAGTTCTGATCGGTTATTTTTGATACAGATAATACATTGGACCAAACGTTAGGTACTAAACGCGTATTTTGTAAATTAACTACGGTATCTTTATTTATCCCAATTTTCTTATTTCCGATCAGGTTGACATTTTTTGAGTTGCAATCCACTAAATTGATAGTCTTTGCAAGAGATTTTTGCATTTCTTCAAATTTTACATTATTGGAGCACGTGTTAGATGTTTCACCAAAATCCAAGCACCAAAAATTTTCTCCTTGATAAAAAATAGCTATCATCGCAACTTCAACTTTCTATGGTTTAATTCAAGTGTATAATAAAATTAATGAAATAATGCCAAAACCAAGTTAAATTCTAGAAATATATATCCAAACGTGAAAAGCGAGGTCCAAAAAAAAACATTGACGCAAAATTTAAGGCTCGAAAACCATAACGTTATATTTTAGTTTCACGTTTTTAAAAATTAATATCTTAAATAATGGCCGCTTACATGTATTTTGTATTTTGAACTATGAAACAATCTTTGATTGTGCGGCGGGAGCCTACTGGAATTTCAACGACTTCCCCCTTGGCCAATGCAGAAACCCTGCCGCATGCCATGTTTATTTTTGCCCGTAATCTACGGCTTTCAATATGTGAATATAGTCCAGCAAGATTATTATAGCTCTGCAAAATTGCATATACGTCACCATTTGATGATAGTACAATTTGTTCTTGGGTTGGTACAGCCAAATACAGGCCCCTTTTTATTCTTATTTTAATTCGTGTATCCATTGGAAAAGTGTATCTTTGAAATTCAAACAGCCGGTATGGATTCACGCGTGGAATAAGTCGAATAAATCCAAGATTTTCAAGTCCACATCCATTTCCGCCAGGAGAAGGAAGCCTTATAGGTACAGCTATGGAACTTGAAAATTGATGAGTTACGGAAGAAGGTGACTTGGACCTGATACGAAGAACCGGCTTATCAGGAGAAAGAGACTTCTCGGATGAATGTCTGCTTGAAGAGGAACAAGGTCGGAAACGATGGTCAACGGGAATAGGTTCGCCATTAGGTAAACAATCAAACTGTGCACTTAACTCTGAAACAAGAATGACATGATTTATTTTCACTTCGTACCTTATGAACTCTTGTTGCAATACTGTAAGGACTGATTTCGGAAAGCTTGGCCAGCAGTTAAACCGTCGCATCTTAGAACGGGATATAAAATATCTCTTGAGGATTCTGGAGGCCCACGAACGTCAGTCAAATTCAAGCAGTTAGGGACACCCTTCCTCTCTTTTAGAAATATTCTATATCCAGTTTTACTTTGCGGTCGTTTAATTGCGAAAAGCTTATTCGCCAAGATTCCGAGAATGTTTCTATTTCAAATTTTCATGTACATAATTCAATGCGTTTTTATACACACACTAGAATATAAACACATACACTACGCTAGTAGTCGACAAGTGGCTGGCCGACTTAGAATTATGTATAGCAAAACAAGAAAAACGATATTTTGGTTTTTGGAATGGAACAGTCTTATAATCAAATATAAATATAATCCGAGCCTTATTTCGTGAAATCTTTCGCGGGGTTACATTCCATGTTGTACGTGTGATAGTTCAGGTGGTCATACCCCGTAAGCATCTGAAATACTGCCCTCAAGTCTTTCGTAGCTAAGCCCAGGATTTTCCTGGCGTTGCCCATTCTGTACATATTGTCTAGGATGGATATCGCTTATAGACAATCTTGTTTTTGTTCCTAATAATCCCGCTGCTTTGTCCAGATCCGCTTTCTGTCGTGGTATTATGTATCCACTTGCTGCACCGAATTATGCCAAATAATCCGCCTTTTTATTGCTCTTGATCTATGTGTGACCCGGGACCCACATAACAGCCACTTTGCTCTTTTCTGCAAGTTATTTGAATGCCTTTTAGCATTCCGAAACCCATTCTGATGTCATTTCTGGCCTCCCAATTGCTATTAATTTTGCTTGGCTCTCCAAACAAAATTTAATCTGCCTGGCAGCAGAATTTTTCCCTACTAATGTTTCAGCACAGCGAAGGAGGTCAAAACCTTCGCCTGAAAAGTGGTGGCATACCGCCCAAGTGCAAAGACTATCCCTCTTCTTCACGAGCGGTCATAGATTCCTCCTCATGTCACTCCCACTCCTTTGGAGCCATTTGTGTATCAGATTTCCTGTTGAAAAGGCGGATTATCATTTGCGTCCCACATATCCGTGCTTGAGATACAGATACGAAAGCTCTTTGTGAATTTAACCCGTTTTGTTATTTGATCTTGCCTCGTCTTCTGAGTCGGCAGTGTGCTGATTTCACTTGGGATCCTAGTGTGTCTAGTCCTATAAGTTTATCTATTTGCTCTTACAAAAAGGCCTTTTGCATGAGCCGACCTTCCAGGTACCTTAACATGTGAAGTATTTTAAAAGAGCATGAATCCTCTCGCCGCTGTGAGCGCAATTCTTATTGATGCCCTCAGACCCCGAAAAACTAGCGTTTGTAAATTTCGCAGCCGGTCCTTTTTCGTTTATCTACCGCCCTTGATCACCAGAGCACAGCTACGAAAAGGAGCCTTGGCTTAAGGACAGAAGAGTCGAGTCATGCAGGCAATTTAGGTCCTGGACCCTACGTCAAACCAAAGGCTCTTCTGCATATTGAAATAGCCATGACAAACTTCCTGCATTGGTTCTCCAAGTAATCTTCCCAGTTCATATTTCTATCTAGAATAACTATGAGATATTTGACCGAATCCAAAAAGCCAAGCTCCCAAAAATAAATACAGGAGCGCTAACTTTCCCCATCGTAATTTCTCGTGAAAATGACCAGGCTGATCTTTTCTGGATTTACAGAGAGCCCTGAGCTATTGCATCATAACTCTGCGATGCTCCGGGCCGACCATGTAAGACTTATCAATGTAGGTTTGACAACTCAGTTCCGCCACCAAGGTAATCTACAGAAGATTAGGTGTGTACTAGTGTGCAAATTACTACAGGTGAGAATTTTGTATGTATTAAATTTAGCTGCAAATATTTGTTCAAGTTACTGAAAAATCATTAATCATTATATTAATCTTAATACGTAATTTAAACACTGAGAGTTCGAGATTATTTAGCTATTCGAATGATAATTTGCCGATTTTTTTGCTGTAAGCAATTAAAATAACGGATTTTTCTCTACTCGAATTTGAAGTTTCAGATTATTTTGCTAGGCGATTATTAAAATTTCAATTTTTTCCCCTTTGAAAATAAAGCATCGGATTTCTTGCTACTCGAAATTAGGCTAATAAATTTTGTGATAATCTAATCTAAGAACCCAGATTATTTTGTTATCTAAAGAATACATTCCCCATTTTTTTATCGAAATTAAAATACTGAATTGTTTGCAACTCTAATTTCTTCGTTTTATATTCGTCTCATATACGAATAATTAGATTGATAATTTGTTTTTCTCCTGAAAAATAAAGCATAGGATTTTCATATTGCTCGAATAATAAATCCCCGATTTTTTCGCAGCTCAGAATAGTAATACTAAATTTTTTTGCTATTTGGATTAGCAGATCACGATTATTCTGCTACCGAAACTAAAGGAATACTATATGGACGATTTTTCTCCCTCTCAAAAACAAAGTACTGCTTTCTCCTCCAAAATGAAGTATTTCTTTATCATGCTGCTCAAATAATAGATTCCCGATTTTTTTTGCTTGAGGCCATGTGATGAGTGGGTCATGTGACCAAATTCCTACCTTACCAACACTTTTTTTATTTGCCAACTTATTATCACACGAAACGCGACATCGAGTTGCAAATTTGGGATGCTAAACAAAAAGCACGAAGAATGGTGGGTCTGTTCCTGAATTTGTATAATTATGAAAAAAGTATTTTGTTGTGAATAATTATTTTGTCTTTTTTTATATTGACTAAAATTTAAAACCAGACCCACCTTTCTTAGGGGTTCTTATTTATTATACCAAATTTTCAACTCGGTGTGGCATTTCGTGTGACAATAAGTTGGGAAATAAAAAAATTGAGGGTAAGGTATTTCGCTGCTCGAATGATTGATTACTGATCTTTTACTCCTTAAAAATTAAGTTTTAAATTATTTTTCTAGAACAATAATAGTTTCTGATTTTGTTCTTGCACGAAATTTAAAGATTAGATTTTTCTGCTAGTCGAATCAGCATTTTCAGATTATTTTGCTACTTGAATTCAATGTTCTAAATTATTTTACCACTTGAATAATTGATTTCTTATTTTTTGCTCCTCGACAAAAAGGACCGGAGTTTTTCATTACTAGAATTCGGAACTCTGGATCATTGAGCTACTCGAATAATAGATTCCCAATTTTTTCGCTCCTCGAAATTCAAACACTGGATTTTTTTGCTACTCAAATTAAAATTTATTGATTAACCTCCCAGAAAACAAAAATCCATCCACTTAAATTTGAATAGGTTTCAAAGACATCTGAATCGCATAGGTGGATTTCTACGATTTATGGATTTTTTAGTGCATAAACCCTAACCTTCAAAATATGCCAGTAGGGTTTAAAAAAAACATTGCGACACCAAAAATGGCGGCTTGAAATAAAAAAATGTTTGTATAAAATTTGTATTTTTTAGAACGACAACAATTTCATCTCTATTACCATGAAAATGTATACCAGAATGGTTTTAGGTTCGCTAATTACGAATATGGTACCATATATCCAAAATTCAAGATGGCGGATCCAAAATGGCGTCCACACAATTTTTAAATTCTATAACTTTCATGAAAATTTTTACTATGGGGTATTTTTGGTCGCTGATTACGAATATGTTATCAGAATTTCAAATTCAAGATGACGAATTTTTTTCTGTTATATTGGATCCGCCATTTTGAATTTTGAAAATATGATATCATTCTGGTAATCAGCGAACCGAAAACCCGTCTGTTGCATATTTTCATGGAAATATAAATAAAATTGTTGTCGTTCAAAAAACACAATTTTTATACAAAAACTTTTAATTTCAAGTCGCCATATTTGGTGCCGTCATGTTTTTTTAAAACGTGTCGGTAAATTTTGAAGGTTAGGGTTCATGGACGCGAAAAATCTACAAATTGTTGAAAACCACCGATGCTTTCGATCCGAAAATATTGAGAGATTTTTTTTCAAAAACACGTTTTTTGTTAAATAAACAACCATAAATTAAAAAAAAAAAACATCTTTCAAAATTATGATCACATGAATAGAAATCTCAGATAATTTTACATCGGACATGATATTCCCAGTTTTTTTTAAGGACCGTTTTGATAGTGTATAAGGCGATTAAAAAAAATTTTGAAAATTTGTCCGGCTGGGACTTAATGGGTTAATAGAGAAAGTATTTTTTGGATGTCTATTCAGCAGTGATTATGAATGGGTATTATTTTATCAAGATACAATAATTCTGATGAAAAATAATTAATTTAAAGAACAAGTTTTTAAATGTAAGTAGTTTAAATTTTCCACGAAAAAATAGTTAAATTGAAAACTTTTGAACAAATCCTGGCAGACAATCTAATTTTAATTAATGAGTACTCATTTTCAGGTTTTTAAATTGATTTTTAGCCATTATTTTTTACATATTTGCACCACACTACACATAAGTTTTAAACACTATCTATGTATTTTACACCTTAAAAACTGATTTTTGTGTTTTAATTCACGTTTATAAAATTTGGTTATGACTGGAAGCGAAAAATTAAGAAGTTACAAGATTTAGGTTATTACACTTCACATTCACTTTTATATAAATTTAAAATCCACAAAAGCTTTATTATATATTGTGATAAGGGAATTCCAATTTCATGATTATTCAATTCAGAAATAAATTGTTGCATCAATTATAATAAATTACAATATTAAAATATTTAATTTGATATTTCTTTAATTTCTGGTTAATCTGCATTGTCCTATTCCAATTTATCCCTTCATATTCGAAAATTTAACAAAGTTGACAAAATATTAATTAAATCAAGAAAACAAATTTCTCATTACGAGAGAAGGGAGAATTATTTTAAACGCGTTTCATATAAAATGTTCAAGCCTAAAAACCCATACAAAATTTATTTTTAATTTTAATTAGTCACATGAAACTTTTTAATCAGTCTTCGTAAAAAAACAATGCATTTATTTAAAAATTTTTTCAATTATATCAATAGTGTGAAAGGAATGTGGTTCACACGATAGTTTACGAATCTTGGAAAAATAGCAATAGGGAGCTTATACATATTTCTTTAAGTATATATATTATGCTGTTATATTCACCAGTATAATTGAAGACGATTGCCAGGGTGAAAAACAGAGTATAAACGATCCTCATTTTTTTGAGGCTGACGAAAAACTGATAATTTTGATAATAAAGACTTTGGTTAACAGCCCAACTGATAAGTATTTCAGTTCTTAATTATATATTATATTTAATAATATATAGTACTTCTCTCAAAAAGTCCTAAGATATTTAAATTTCATTAGTCAGTTTAAAAAAAAACTTTGTTTACTGAATTCGTTAAATCTGTTATCTCAATTTGTATGGATTACAGTCGGTAGTTATCTGACCAGAGCAGCGGCACAAAAATTTTTTTTTGTTAATCATATATCGCGTGATAAGTTTTAAAAAACAAACTAAAAAATTGTTCAAACTTTGTACCTTGAATTCAACTCATGTAATATTAAGGGAATGATTCACACAAAATTGGAAGTTAACAGGTTGTAATCTTGAAAAACCTTATCTTTGATTTGAGCAAAGAAAATATATTTTCGCTAAAGGGAATTATAAGTTTGAATATAATTATTAAAACAATCGCAAAAACAAGCAAGATTTAATCATTGTATTATATTTTATTACTTTCAAAAATCACAAATTTATTTTTTCTGTGGTTTAATTCAAGTGTACACAAAACTAATTAAATAATCGCAAAACCAAGAATTGAATTTTTCAAATGAATTTAAAGGAATTTAAAAAAAATTTTGGTCATTTATGGTGATTTCACAGGTAAATGTGGTAACTTACCATAAATTACCCAAATTTAAATTAAAGTTTTTTTCATAAATTTCCGGAAATTTATGAAATTTGTTGGTAATTATTGGTTATATTATAGGTATATTATGATAATTTATAATAAAATTGCAAAAATTCCATTAAACAATGTTTACAAATTTCTAGTAATTAATGAAATTTCTCGGGCATTTATGGTAATTTTACGGGTAAATATGGTAACTTGCTATAAATGATCCAAAATTCTACTATTTGCAGTCAATATTGCCTTACAGTTCTTACGGTGAATTGGCTGATTATTGTAAATTGTGAGCTCCTTGATGTATAATTTTCATCATTCATATATGACGCGACTTTTTACTCCCTAGGTTGTAAAAAGTACTTTCTACACCCTTGGGAATAAAAAGTAGGGCTTTGGCCTCTCTTGATAGGCGTCAAAAAGGGCTGAAATCATTCATGTGTGATAGAAATCAATTTACTTTGTTGAAAATTACAGGTAAAAAAGTGCCTAGTGGGCACATCATTTGGCGACGTCTTCACGACATCGTTATGACATCCTTACGACAACTTTACGACACCCTATGTCCATGTCGTTTCGGTAATCGTAAAGACATCGTCAGATCATACGACTTATTTATGATATCGTAAAGACACTTTAACGACATAGACATAGGTTGTCGTAAGGTTCTCGTAAAGATGTCGGAACGATGTCGTAAAGACGTCGCCAAACTTTGTGCCCACTGGGTGTCGTTTTTGGTTGAAAAGGCAACTGCTTTCTTGAAAACTCGTCTTTTGAGATCAGGATTCAACTATTATGTTAAGAATTCTTTTGTTTTCTTGTTGTCAAAGATTAATTTTTTAAACTGAAAATTTAAAAATTTAATTTTTCATTGTAAATTTATCCTTTGTAGTTAAGAATTCATCATTTAGATTGAAGATTTAGCGTTAAATCAATAAATTTGCCCCTTTGGCAGAAAATTTAAATACTTTATGGAAAATTATTATTTTTTTTTTTAAAAGTCATTTGCATCAAATTAAAATATAACTGTTATATTTCTGGTTCCAAAATGTTGTTTTTTAAATGAAATTTAAGCTATTAAGTTTACAATTTAATTTTGTTGGCAAATAGTTCATTCTTTTTATTAAAAACTCGTGCTTAGGTTGCAAATTTCACAATTTAGTTACCAATTAGTCTACTTTTCTAAAAATTAAATAATTTTTTTTTAAATTATCCTTTTAAGTTGAAAAGTATACTATTTTGCAGAAACCTTAACGAGTTCTTTAAGAAATCGGCAATTTTATCGAAAATTCGTTGATTATTTTTGGTTAAAATTAAATTCTTGAAGTATCCCGTTCTCGCTAGAAAATTAATCTTTTTAAATAAAAAATTTAGGGGGGGGGGGGTTGAAGGCGAAAAAACGCATATATTTAAGAATTTTTTTGGACATATACATAATGCTGGGTTATTAATTTGAACTCTATATTTTAGTACTATATTATAACCATTTTGAAACCAATTTTTATTGAAAAATATTTAAAAATGACCACGTGACATCGAATCTCTCGAGAAGCCTCAAAACAAAATTTTTGAGCCATAAACATTGTAACTCATCACTGGATCATCTAAAACAAAAAAAACAAACATTCATTTTAAAGGTGATTTATTTCCGCAGGTAATCATGAAACGTTTTTTTATTTTTTAAATTTAAATTTTTTACATTGTTTTAAAGAAAAAAACGCGATTTTCGCTTTAAAAATGGGTTAACTTGTTACTCTAAAATGAACAAAAATCGTTAAAAACAAAAAAACTCTTTCTGATTACCTGTTGAATAATTTGAGGAAATAGTGTGGCAAATTTGAAAAGAATCGGTCAAATAGATTTTGAGTTCTAATGTTCACGGACTTCAAAAACCATTTTTTGTTCAAAATTCAATTATTTTTTGAGCATTATGTTTCCTAGTTGAAAATTAATTGTTTCAACTGAAAATTTAAGTCGTAAATGTTTGGTTCAAAATTTATCTTCTTAAGGCAGTTATCGTGCCAAAAGTCAGATATCTGCAGAAAATATTTTTTCTTCGATTTTAAGAATCAGAATATTATAACTGATGTCATTTCAAATAAAAAACATTATTTGTTATGACAAATTTTATAATCAAAAATAATATTCTTTCAAACATTAAAATGGCATCAGTTATAATATTTTGATTCTTTAAAAAAGGTGACTAATTCCTCTTTTTGGTTAAAAAAAGGATTTGAAAATCCAAATACTTGGTTGAAAATTAATCTTTTTTGGTTGAGGATTTAAAGTATTTTGTGCCGAATGCATCTAACTGGTTAAAAATTATCTTTTTGGTTGAAAATTATTTTTTTCTTATTTAGAATTGATTTTTTGAATGGAAAATGTAACTGTTTCATCTTTCGTCGAAAATTTATCTTTTTTTAAATAAATTTAATCTTTTTGGTTGAAAATCCTACTAATTGGTAGAAGATTAACTTTTCTTTCATTGAAAATTAAGTTTTTTATTCAAAATTTAATTATTCTAATTTTCGTAAAAAAACTTTTCTGTTTCAGGTAAAAATTTAACTAATTGTTGAAAATCCGTCTTTTTTTGTAGAAATATATTCTTATTAGTTCAAACTTAATCTTTTTGGTTAAAAATTAATTTTGTTGTTGAAAATTAGTTGTAGTATATTTTTTACTTGAAGATTCATCATTTTAGTTGAAAATTTACTTTACTTATTTTATTTTTTGTGAAAAATTTACCTTTTTTTGATAGAAATGAAATCTTTTTCGTTTTAAAATGTCCTTTTCGTAAAAAATGTAACTATTCTATTTTTTGTCAAGAGTTCATTTCTTTGATTGAAATTTTGTTTTAGTTAAAATTTAGTTTTCTTATGCAAAATTGCTCTTATGGGTTGAAAATTTCACTTTTTGGTCAAAATGTTATATTTTTGGTTGAAAATTCATCACTGTGATTTAAAATTAATTTCTCTGGCTGAAATGTCGTTATTGAAATTGTATCTTTTGATAGAAAGTTCATCTTTTGGGTTTAAAATCAAATTACTTTGTTGAACATTTATTTTTTTGACATTTTAACTATTCTAATTTTAGTTGGAAATTGATCTTGTTTAGATGAAAATTCATGTACTATCTTGAAAACTAGTCTTTTTTGGTGGAAAATTAATCTTTTGGGTCTCAAAGTAAACTTTTCGCTTAGTTTCAGAATTTATCTTTCTGATTGAAAAACCCAACTAAAAAGTATTAAAAGTTTCTGAAGAAACAAAATTTGTTTGCTTTAATATTTATAATCTTCGAGTTATATGGTTTTTTCTTACCTCGAAGAATTTAGAAATTAGGGTATTGTAGCAACCCTGAATAATGCGAATAATATTTTTTCTATTACCTTGACTTCTTTTGTCATTTAAATTAGGCGCCCTTTTTAACTTGGGTCAATCCATTTTCCCGTGAAATGCAAATAATGTAATTGCCATAATTAACAAGAATAGAAAATACGATGTATCAAATCCTAATAGAATCGATCCTGTTCTTAAGCTCGTAAGGATTTGAACACTAATAGTGGATCAAGCGAAACGTCTCTTTAGAAGCGCCTTAAGGCCATGTGATGAGTAGGTCACGTGATCAGATTCCTTTCTTACCTATACTTTTTTTATTTCCTAACTTATTTTCACATGAAGCACAACATCGATTTCAAAATTTGGGATAATGAATAAGAAGCACTGAGAAAGGTGGGTCTTGTCCTAAACTTTAAAAATTTTGAAACAAGCAAAAAAAAATTATTGACAAGAAATTTTTTTTTCATAATTATACACGTTTAGAACCAGGCCCATCTTTTTTACTTCTTCTTATTTATTATCCCAAATGTTGAACTCGATGTGGCACTTCCTGTGAAAATAAGTTAGGAAATAAAAAAATTGTCGGTAAGGAAGAAATTTGGTCACGTGACCCACTTGTCACGTGGCCTTAAGGCGGAGTCATTCATCATCTTATTACGTAATCCAAAGTAATCCTATGAAATTTGGGTAACTTTAGGTAAACTAGAGTAATTTTTTCTTTTGAGGGAATCCATGCTAATCCGCTATAATTCGAACTAATCCATCTCCGCTGGATCTCATTTTCAGGAGTTGCTTCTCCACGGTACATGGCTATAATCAAGGATGTACTCGTCAATTTCGATTATGCGATGCAATCGGTCTGTTGGCACTGCGCCAGATGTTGTGCTGTCAGTGCCCTGAATTATAGCCGATGAGCTTCGGAGCGTGTCGAAGGAGCATTGGCAAATCCTTTACCAAGCATCTAGATAACTCTATGTTTTCTTCTCTTAGCCATAAACATCTATGAAGATTTGACCTTGTTTCACAGTAGAAAATTGTAGTACAGGCTTTTGCTTCAATTTCGTAAAATCCCCCCTACTAGGAAACCCTTTTCAATTCAAATGCATAATATTACGCAATATACTCGATTGAGTACTCGCGCACCGCTGCCCTTCTAAAGCAAGAGTCGCAAACCGTCTCTCGCCCTGCACCCATGAGGAACTGAAGGACCAGTAGTTCTAGGATGGCCGCTAACAGGGGGACTGAAAACAAGAGTTTAGTGTACTTTTGTACTTTTTTAAGTTCAGAATTTCACATTGAACTCAGTACCTTCTTCATATTTTACATACTGATATTTAAAAATAGTACTTAAATTACGTATTGGATAGCGATAATTATTTTATTTTCAAAATTCTATGATTTTTCCTCAAACAATTTTGTAATTTCCCTGACTATTCACATTTAAATACTAGCATATTAATCTTGTAATATTTCTAAGATAAAATGTTTTATAAACAGGATAAAACAATAATTCAAATACAAATTTTAAACTTTCAAATTTATTTGATTTGATTATTTTAACAGAAAATGACTTTTGTACCGCAAAAGATGAAATTTTAACAAAATACTTGAATTTTCGACAAAAGAATAAAATTTGTTTTACATAATTGAGTTATAAAAAAATAAATAAAGTCTTGACAAGAAAGCGAATCTTCAACAAATAAAGATTTTTCAATCAAGAAAGGAAAAAAAAGTTACCTAAATTTTTGTACGTTTAAACCAAAAGACAAATTTTTTGTATACGAATTAAATCTTTTATATTTAAAATTGAATTTTGAACCCAAAAATATGAATTTTCAGAAAAAAATTGATTTTAGTTTTATTTTTTAACACCAAAATGTGAATTTTGAACAAGAAATAATTTTGTTATGAAGATAATTTAATTTTTAACCCAAAAATATGAATTTTTCAAAAAAGCAGTGGAATTTTCCAGCAAAAGGAATCGCTTTCACTAGGTTAAACTTTCGACCAAATAGTTGCATTTTCATCCAAGGAAGGTGCAATTTCTACTAAAATATATGAATTTCTAAATTAAAAGCAGAATTAAAAGAAAAAATTTCAATGTCCCTGCAAAAAATATCTGAGTTGACTTTACAATAACAAAAATATGAATTTTAGGCGAAAAATAAATTTTTTAAGAAATAGTTGACTTTTCAGAAAAACAGTTGAATTTTTAACCAAAAATGATAACTTTTCAAGAAAATTATTGAAATGTTAACCACACAGTTGAATTTTTATCCCAGAATAATTTATTTTATACTGAAGGCGATGAATTCTCGAATTAAAACAAAAAAAATTTCAGAAACAGAAAAAGTTAAATTTTTATTGAAAAGTGATTTT
Organism: Belonocnema kinseyi; assembly: GCF_010883055.1. NCBI lineage: Eukaryota > Metazoa > Arthropoda > Insecta > Hymenoptera > Cynipidae > Belonocnema > Belonocnema kinseyi. The sequence continues at coordinate 151,837,843 of NC_046657.1, forward strand.
AGGTTCACTTTTAAGCATCAAAATATAAGTTTTAAATAACGAGTAAGTTTTCTGATGATATTCTTGAATTTGGCACCCAAACTACTAATTTTTGATTAAACAATTGCATTTTCTACCAAAAAGAATATATTTTTAACAAAATCGTTGAATTTTTAACGAAGCAGTTGCATTTTGATGCAAGAACGATACAATTTTTACTCAAATAGGTGCATTTTTAATCCAAAAGACAATTTTTCAATAAAGTAGTTGAATTTTCATAAAAAAACAAATAATTTTAGTCAACTTTTCAACGCAAAAAATATTAATTGCTAATGAAAAGCAATTTTTTGTTAACAAAAATGGCTGAATTTTTAAGAAAACCGTTGAATTTCCTACCAAAAAATAACTATTTAAAAAATTCTTTGAATTTATAAAAAAATAATAAAAGTTATAACTAAAAAAATAACCTTCCGGAGAAAGCAATTGCAACAAAAAAATATATAAAGGTATATACAAGGCAAATAAATTACGATCAAGAAAATTATATCAGAAATACATGCAAAACATTATATAAAAAATTCCCTAATTTGTTTCTGAATAATGTTCCAATTTTTGTTGCCAGTATTGATTAAAAATCAGATTCTCAAACTTGTAACATTTTAACTTAGAATCTTTAATATTATTTTTGTAGAAAATTAAGAAACATAAAGATAAAGTTTTCACAATCAAGGATGCCTTTTAAATCAGAATAGAAAAATATTTAAATTTTCGAGAAAAAAAATTAGTTAAAAAATCATTGTTTAATTTTGAAATACATAGTTAAGTTGTTAACTTAAAAAGATAAATTTTCGTTCATAAAAAACAAGTTTCTATTGAAAAAGACCGTTTTTAACCAAAAAGTGGAATTTTTAAGTTTAAGGGGTTAAGGTTAAAAAAAGGTTTTTTAACAAAAGGTTTGCTTAACAAAATGAGTTTTTAACAAAATATTATTTATTTGAACTTTTAGTTTGAAAAAATATATTTAAACAAAAAGAAGCAAATATTATACTACTTAAATTTAACCAAAAACATTAAATTTTTAAGAAAATTGTTGAATGCTTGACTCGACTGAAATAAGTTTTAAAAGAAGATTGATTTAACGCGTAAAAAAACGAATTTTCAACAAAATACAAGAATTTACTATAAAATAGTTCAACTTTCATACCGAAAAAACGAATTATTAAGAAAAAGTTAATTTTATACTTAACAGTTCAATTTTGAGGTAGATAATTCAATTTTAAACAAGTATTTGAGTTTTCTAACAGAATAATGGGATTTTTAACGAAAAGGGATTCATTTTCAATGAAAAGTATTAAATTTTTGCCCAAAAGAAAAGGAAATTCAAAAGAAATACAAGAATTTGTAGCCAAGTTAATTTCGCACCAAATAGTTTAATAATCTAATAAATTGGTGAATTTTCAAGTGAAAAATTGAAATTTTATGCAAAATAGTCGAATTTAACCAGAAACAATGAATTTTAAACAAAATATACGAATTTTCAACTAAAAAGATGCAATTAAAAATAAAATTAATTTTTATTATTTTTCATTGGGAACTTTATGTTAATTTTATTAAAACTCGTCTTAGTTGATTAATTCTATGATATTCTAAACAAATTTAATACGCCAAGCACCAGCAACATTAAATAAAAACATGGCAATTCGTTCGTCATATTTGCTTATTTATAAACAAAATTTATTAAAAATTTTAATGTCGAAAACTCTCTTAGAAACCTGATCAGATTTTTTTCAATTCTTTTTTGTCCAAATCGGTCAATATTTGTGAGCTCTATGTTATTTTGAACCCAAAAAGTGATTTTTTTCCCACTGTCTGGCGCAACTTCAATTCTTGGAAACACTAAATCGCGAACCACTAAATCGAGATTAAACTGTCAATTTATATTTAACCTTGTGACAGAAAATTACAATTAACAGGCTACGATGAATCTAGAATTTTCATTCGATACAATTATTACAAATTAGTGGAAAATTGTTTGATTAAGGGTAGATTTTTTTATTCACGAAAAGAGCAGCCTGTGCGTGGCTATCGACCATAGCTCAAGCCCCCTGTCGTCTCATGTACGTAAGTGATTGATGTTAAAGGTGTTTGGCAGCACGAACAGTGCAGCGTTGTGGTGATTACTTTAGCCCGTAAACTGCTAAGTAATGTGTAAATAGCCGAGAGCTCTCCTCTCCTATATAGGGTTTACCTCACTTGGCAGTGTAAATTTGATCGCTGTCTACCTGCTTGCTGAGGGATCTCCAGAATCTGTCGTCGATTCTTGCCAACAGGGTGGTCCAAGAATTTTGTAATCAAATTTGACTGTTAAAAATACGAAATTATTTGAAATTATTCTTAATAAATTTCTTAAATTGTAATTGTTTTTAATACCTTTTCTTTAAAACTTTGGAATCATGAGACTAGCAAGAAAGCAACCAACTTGCAGCACCATTATAAAACTAAACAGCTACTAAAGTTTAAATAGGATAAAGTCAAAGTCAACTGCCCAGTAGGCACAAAATTTGGCGACATCGTTACGACATATTTACGACAACTTTACGACATCCTATGTCCATGTCGTTAAGTCATCTTTACGATATCGTAAATATGTCATATGATCTGACGATGTCTTGACGATATCGTGGAGACACTGTAACGACAGGGACATAAGATGTCGTAAAGTTGTCGTAAAGATGTCGTAAAGATGTCGCCAAAGTTTCGACATCCTATGTCCATATCGTTGAGTCATCTTCATGATATCGTAAATCGTTCATATGATCTAATGATGTCTTTACGATATCGTAAAGACACTGTAACGACATTTTAATAAGATTTCGTAAAGTTGTCGTAAAGATGTCGTAACGATGTCGTAAATACGTCGCTAAATTTTGTGCCCACTGGGTGGTCAGGTAAGCGATAGCCATTTGATGAACAGTTACCAGCTAGATTTACCCCATCAACCGAAATTCCTACCATGCAGCTGAGGGATCGCCAGACGCTGTCGCCGATCCTTGCTAATAGGGTGGTTCAAGAATTTCTTAGTTAAATTTGAATGTTAAGGATTAGAAAAGAATTTTTAATAATTATGAATTCATTCTTCTCAATTTTAATTATGTGTACTACCCTTTCTTTCAACCTTTGGATTATCACACTTAAATAGGAGCAAAAACCTAACAGCCACATTGAAAAACTAAATAGCTACGCAATATATAATAGACTTAAGTTAACGTTAAACACTGTTACCCCACTACCCAAATTTATATTGTGTAGCTGAGGGATTGTCAGTCGCTGTCGCCGACTCTTTCCAACATTGTGGTTATAAAATTTCATTGTTAAATTTAAATTTTGAAAAAATAGACTAATTTTTAATTATTCTGAATTGAATATCTTACATTTAAATTCTTTTCAATATCCTTTCTTTAAACCTTTTAGATTGTCACACTTCGTAGTTGAATATGAATCTTAAGCATGACAAAGGATTTTAAATTTTGATGAATTTTAAATTAATTTTTTAAATTTCAATTGTTTCTAATCATCTTTTTTCAAACATTTGGTCTTAGTGCGCTGACATCATCGAAAAAAACTTGCAGCAGACGCTGTCACCGACCCTTCCTAACAGCGTTGTCTTTTGTAATAATTGATTGAATTGATTTTTTTCTTTAAATTCGCCTATTACAATTTACATTGAAAATTGATAATATACTTTTTATTAAAAATTCAACTGCTTGGGTGAAAGTTCAACTACTTTGTTATTCAGTTACTTTATTGGTCGAGGATTTAACTATTTTCTGGAAAATTAATGTTGTAATAAAAAGTCTAGTTATTTCATCATTGTTTGAAATTTAATTGTTTTTATATGCAAATCATAACTTTGGTTACAAATTCATTCATTTCTTTAAATGTGGAAATTGAAGTATTTCGTTAAAAAACTCGTGTTTTTCTGTGTGGATTTATGTATTTAATTATGGTTAAAAGCTGAAATAATTTGTTTAAAATTCATTTTATCATCTGGAGCTCTATGTCTGTGGGTGAAAATTAAACAATTTTTTTTTCAATTTCGTTTTTTCAACAGTAATATTTTTGAACCTCAAATGTATTCATATTATTTGTTGTTGAAAGTTAAATTACTTTGAATTAAAATTTTTTTTTAAATAAACATTTATTTTTTCGTTTCAACTTTCGTGTCAACACTTCCTTTTTTCATGTTAATAATTTTTTATTTTGTTCAAAATTTTATCTTTTTTGGGTGGTCGGAACTTTTTAGTAATAAATTAATCAGTCTTGTCTGAAGATTCATCTATTTTACTGAATATTCGTATTTTTTGGTTGAATTTATCTGTTTTTGACGCAAAATTGAAATCTTGTTTTGATTGAAATATCACCTATTTTATTCTGTATTGAGGAATGATTTTTTTTAGTCATAATTTAACTGCTTGTTTGAAACTTCAAGTTCTTTATTAAAAATTATTTTTTTGTTTGTTTTCAATTCATTATATTTTTGAAATGAGTAACTATTTGTTTATAAAAATACTTTTCATTGAATATTCATATTTTCGAGTTAAAAAATCAAATGTCTGGTAGAAAATTTATTTTTATAATTCAGCGATGTCATTGTTTTGTTGAGAATTCAATAATATTGTTAAAAAGTCATTTTTTGTTTACAAATTCTACTAGTTTGGTGAAAATTCGTCTTTTTTAAATCGAGAATTCATCTTTTTCTATTAAAAAATTTGTTCGTTAAAAATCAACTGCCTCGTTGTAAATGTCGAAAATATAAGTTTTTTGATGAAGAATCATTTTCTTTACTGTAAACTTATCTTTTCGGGTGTTTTTCTGGTTAAAAATTCAACTTTGTCGCCGGTTTTATGTGTCTATCCTTATTATTTTTTTCTTTTTTTTTTAAATTATTTAATTCAATAGTTTGAGAATATTTTTTCAAAATTTAGTAGTTGAATTCTTTTCTTCATTTATCATTAGTACGTAATTTTAGAATTAGAAACAATAATCTTCTCATTCAAAGCATTAATTTTCACTCAATTTTTTTTAGCCTTTGAACAATGTCAGGCACTCTTGCCTGAGCCTTGCGCAATTACTCGCATGTGGAGATTGCGCAATATTATGTATTGCAAATGGAAACGGTTTAAAAGGCCCTGGGGTTTTATGTTTAGATTCCACCGATTTAGTAAAAATGCTATTTGCAGTGAAGTACCCTAAAAGATTATCATGCAGATTTTTGGAATTTTGTCGAAAAATTAAAAACTATAACTTTGATCGCACTATAAAATAATTAAAAATCTGCCCACTGCACAAAGAAATTCTCGTCACACGCGGCTCGCTTCGCTTGTAAGTTTGAGCGCGCCTAGATCGCGCGTCTTTTTAATGCCGCGCTTCGCGCTCGATAATATACTTATCTTGCGCTTTGCGGTCGATAATGTACAAATCGCGCGTTAAGCGTTCGATATTTTTACTTCCTCCACATTTGTGGATTGTGAATTTTCTTTTGTTAAAGCCCCTTTAGGTCATTTTTTACTATCTGAATTAGAAATAATCATTCTATGAGAAAATAATTCTTAAGCGTTTGCAGATCTTTTTTGGGTGAATAAATTTTGTTTATTTATTTTTTCCGCAACTTGTGTTATTATCCAAAAATTTAATTTTTTTATTGTTAATGTCTTTTTTAGGATTAAAAGAAAAACGAAGAATTCTATAAAAATAATTAATAATACATTTTTACTACATAATTTGAATGAACAACATTTGTTTTTACTTTTTTTTGTAGCATGTTTCGTTTGTCAAAAAATTTAATTTTTCTACTTTAAATTTTATTTTCTTATGATTTAAACAAATACAACGCGTTCCATGGAAATATGATTGAAGATAAAGTATCTCTTTTTTGACTCAAAGACTTTTGTGTGTTATTTTTTATTTCGTAACTTGTATCGTTCGTCCAAAAATTTAATTTTGTTATTTGTAATGTTATTTTCCAAGAAAGAAACAAAAAATATGAATCCTATCAAAAAATGATTGATAACAAATTTGTATATCTTGGACAGTTTGAACGCAAACTGGAATTTTTTATTTTTATATTATTTTATATCTGATCACAATTTGAATTTGAGATTTTTCAAGAAAATTTCAATAGTTGTTTTAATATCCTTTTAGGGTTTCAAAAAAGCAACGTGTTTCTTTTCTTGATTTTTTTCATACCGTGCTCACGGTACGACGCAAGGTACAAAAAAAGTCATCATCAAAAGTTGTCACCCAAAAAACGTATATTAATTTTTTATGAATAACTTTATACTGGAACTGACAGTTTTTGTTTTAATCATACACAATAACATTAAAAATAAAAAATAAATTTTGTTGGAAAATGGTACAAGGTACGAAAAAATAGTACATTTTATTTTAATCGTAAAAAATGAGGCTTAAACAGAGAAATTATATTTTTGGAAAATCTGCAGAAGAGACCAAAAAAATGAAGAGACAACAGTTGTTCAACCAAAAAAGATGCACAAATTTTATATGAACATTTATCGTTTAAACATTTAACGTTTAAATCGTAAAAATTAAATTGGAAATGACCAAATTTAGTTTTTGAAAAACCAGCAGAAGTTCAAATAAAATGTTCAAGAACAAAACTTTTTTAAAAGAATGCGTATTTTTAAACGAGAGAATGAAACTATGTGTGTTTTGATATCAATTCATGTTGAGAATTGTAATAATATTCATTTATGAAGAAGAGATACAATTAAAGGGAGAAATTCGAGTGCGAAGCACGAGATACGTGATAAGAATGTTCATGTTAAAGATGAAGATGCGTAAATACGTCGCCAAATTTTGTGCCGACTGGGTTATTACGAATTTAACGGTTCCCAGTGGGCATACAATTTGACGACGCCTTAACGACATCGTTACGACATCTTTACGATAACTTTACGACATTCTATGCCTGTGTCGTTAAGGTGTCTTTATGATATCGTAAATAAGTCGTATGATCTGTCGATGTCTTTACGATATCGTAAAGACATTGAAACGACATGGGCATAGAATGTCGTAAAGATGTCGTAAAGATGTCTTGACGATGTCGTGAAGACGTTGCCAAATGTTATGCCCACTGGATTAGTTATTTACAGTTAATTACATCGAGAAAATAAAGTTTGTAACTCCAAAAATGGGCAAATAGTGGATAAGTTAATTACGGTTAATTATTAATAAAAAAATACCTAACATTGTCCGTAAATTCTTCCAATTTAGTATATATTATTTAAAATTTGCATTACTCTTGAAAATCTTCTTTGGATACTTGCTTTCAAATCTGTAGTTATTTTTGATTGAATCAAAGTATTTTTTTAAGCCCTATATACTTCACAATTCATGTTTTTTTCATTTTTGTTCTTAAATAAACAAAACAATAAAATAATATTTGATAATCGGCCATGACATTTCGAACCGAAATGTTATTATTTTTCATTGAAAAGAAGATTTAAAACCGGTTAATAATTGTCTTATAAAAATCAATTTGTTGACGGGCGTATTCTTGCCCCACTGTACGTCGTCTGAACAACGCCGGTTGTTACTACTGATTATCAGTGGAGCCGCTGTCAGGATGGTTTCTTTCCAACGTCCGCGCTAAGGGTTCCAAATCAGAATTTATCATAAAGAAAAATCAACAAAGCCATACATTTTTCTTCACATTTTAAAAACGAAATTTTCCAAAACAATTGACAATATTGTCCTTATATTCATAGTCACAAAAGCTCAGCCCGAAACTACCGCGGCACCAATGATTACAGGGCTATGTACATAGTTGTGTTTCACGAAAGAGGCCCTCCGTCGAAGGGCAAAACGTCTATTAATAAAGAGATTTTTTGGATCAGTATACAGACAATTTATGATCTATTATTTTAAAACAAGGAATTGTTGACACGAAAGTTGAAACGAAAAAATAAATGTTTATTTTTAAAAGATGAATTGTAATCGAAGGTAATTTAATTTTCAGCAACAAATAATATGAATTCATTCGCGCTTTCAAAATATTACTTTTGGAAAAACAAATGGAAAAATTTTTTTTTCAATTTTCACCCACAGACATAGAGCTCCAGATGATAAAATAAATTTTAAACAAATTCGTTCAGCTTTTAATCATGTACTTGAATTTTTAACCAAGAATACTAGTTTTTATCATGAAAAAAGAGGAATCTTCAAATAAATACATAAATCCACAAAGGAAAACACCAATTTTTCAACTAAATATTTCAACTTCCATATTTAAGTAAATAAATGAATTTGTAACCGAAGTTTTCAATTTGCATAAAAAAACAATCAAATTTTAAACAATAATGGAATAACTATACTTTCATTACAACATTAATTTTCAATAAAAAAGTATATTGTCAATTTTCAATGTAAATTGTAATAGACGAATTAAAAGAAAATCAAAAGATTAACCTTTTAACAAAAATAGGTGTGTTTTCTTATTGTATTCTATGCATTTAATTAAGTTTCTTGAAAATAATTATTACAAAAGACAGTCCTGTTAGGAAGGGTCGGTGAAAGCCTTTGCTGGAAGTTTTTTCTATGATGTCAGCGTACTAAGACAAAATGTTTGAAGAAAGATGATTAGAAACAATTGAAATTATACAAATTAATTTAAAATTAATCGAATTTATAAATCCCTCTTTCATGTTTAACATACAAATTCAACTACGAAAATCTTAGACCACCCTATTGGCAAGAGTCGGCGACAGAGTCTGGCGATCCCTCTGCTACATAAGAGGTATTTGGGTAGCGGGGGGTAATGGTATTTGATGTTTACTTTAGCTTATTAAGTATTGCGTAGCTATTTAGTTTATCAATGTGACTGAAAATTTCTTTGCTTTTATGTAAGTGTGGCAATCTAACAGGTTTAAAGAAAGGGTATTAAAAACTATTTAAATGTAAGATAGTCAATTCAGATAAATTAAAAATTATTTTATATTGTTCAAAATTCAAATTTAATTACGAAATTTTATAATCACCATGTTGAAAAGGGTCGGAGACAGCGTCTGGCGATCCCTTAGCTACAAGGGAGGAAGTTCGACAGAGGGGGTAAAGCTAGCCGGTAGAAATTGATCAAATGGCCATCGCCCAACTGACCAGTTGACGTTTAATTTATCCTCTTAAACATTGCGTAGCTATTTAGTTTTTCAATGCGGCTGTAATTTGTTTACTTTCATTTAAATGTGATAAGCAAAAATATTTAAAGAGAAGGTATTGAAAACATTTAAAATCTAACGATCTATATTCGGAATAATTTAAAATTATTCCATATTGTTTAAAACTCAAATTTAACTACTAAATTCTGGGATTCGCTATTTGGCAAGCGTCGGCGACAACGCCTGGGTATCTTTCAGCTACATACGAAGAATTTTGTCAGTCGGGAGTAACAGTATTTGAGTTTTACTTTAGTCCATTAAATATTGCGTAGCTCTTTAATTTCTCTAAGCGACTGCAAGTTAGTTGCTCTCCTGTCAGTGTGATAATCCAAAACGTTTAAAAAAAGGGTATTAAAAACAATTAAAATTTAAGAAATTCAATTCAGAATGATTAAATATTTATTCCCTATTGTACCGCATTTAAATCCAACATGAAAATTCTTAAACCACCTTGTTGGAAATAGTTGGAGACAGTGTCTGTCAACTCCTTAGTTACATGAGAGGAATTTGGGTAGTAGAAGTAATAGTATTTGACCTTTACTTTAGCCTATTGAATACTGCGTAACTTTTCAGTTTTTCAATGCAACTGCAAGGTAGTTGTTTTCATGTTAGTGTGACAATTTAAAAGTTTTAAATAAAGGACATTAAAAACAATAACAATGTAAAAAATTAAACGACATGGAATAATTTAAAATCGTTCCGTATTGTTTAACATTTAAATCTAAGTACGAAGTTTTTGGACCGTCAGTTGGCAAGGTTCGGCGACAGCGGCTGGCGATCCCTCAGCAACATGAGAGGCAGTCTGCCGACTGCCTGAACGACGCAAGGCAGTTGGACGATAGGTCATTACGATGATACATTCTTCCATCTACCGGTAGTCAGCCAACTCCCTAGGCAGTCTGCAGAATTCCGGATTCTGCCAACTGCCTACGCCATATACCCGCCTCCCGCCCAGAAGGATCTAGATCGGCAATATTCTTTCTTTTTCTGTACCTTCAGAAAAACAGGGTCAACGGTAAAAAGGTTTAAGAGTAAGAAAAGCAAGCAGAAAAGCTTGGCTGAAAGGCGCCGCTGCACCGTGGCGAACGAAAAGCCCATCAGGAGAGATATGTGCCCCCCCCCCCCCAACGAAGACGAAAGGGACATCACAAAATCCCTCCTACCAATGTATCACACATAAGGCCAATTTCCTCCATCGACACGGGCTGATCCCACCTAGCCCCCACTGCTCCCGACCTGGAGCTATCGGTCGTGATTCCTGCAGACGAAGCCCTGAAAGCGCTCGGCGCTTCTATCCTTGAGAACCAACAATTAGACCGTTCCGGTGAAACCGAAGACATTTTTTGAAATCATTACGAGAAAGATATATTAACTCTGAAAGCTTCTCCCTTAGGATTCTCTCCAGAAAAGGACTCGTCTCCTGTGAAGAAGGATAGTCCACTCCCCACCAAACGCCACTCTCCGCCTGACGTGGCTGAACAACATTATCTGGGTACGCTGGTCCATCACGCTCAGCATCCCGATTCCAAGTCAGTGACCAGGTCTGGACTCGATCACATTTTTGGTTCGATAAAGCCGAAGGTTCCAATGCAAATTTAGCGCCCCGCGGAAACGTTCCATACCTTATCGTAATCCATCTAGGAGGAGAGGTTTACCAAGTTAAGCAAGACGGATTACTGGTTACTATACATGGCAGAGACATTCGAGCAGCATCAGACGGATCTAATCTAATGGAAAGGTCAAAGCCTTATAGAAGGAACCAGCTTGCACCTCGGGCCACTAAGGTCCTAAATTTCACAGCCACCAAGGCCAAACTGTCCTTGACGACACCGAACCAACTTCTTTACCAGAAGTCCCCCAGTTAAACTCCACGAACATGAAAGGTCCCAGCCTTTACCATCATCAACATCGGACTGTATCCCGCAGATCCCAAGCACTAAACAGCTCACGCGTTGAGCCCCCGAGCCCAAGTCACCTTGATCGCCTCTTCATATGGTCACAACCCTTACCATAATCAATGGTCAGACATACTCTAACGACGACAGCATCAGAGGCTTCAACGGATGTAAGGTAGTTCACGGAAGATGAAGAGTGTAGCTGAAACACGCATGGTAAATAGTTAGTAAGTTAGTAATTAAGTTATTTTTAGTGCATGTATTTTTATAAATATACTTTAGGCTGAGTTAGTATAAGAAAACGGGCGGGCTCCGCTGCGAGTCTTTTAACTTTAATTAATGACTAATCAGTTTTTGTAAAATGTTTTAGTGTAGTTGCGAATTTACGCCTCTTTAATTTAGGTTAAGCCGACAGGAGAAACCGTCCTATTTCACTACGATTTTTCGCCTGTAACTTAGGTTAAAGTGGATTTAGAAAATATACTGTATGCCTAGCACGAGTCTACGCGATTCAATTTAGTTTATATTAAACATCACATAGCTAAACATAAACGCGAATTTTCAAAATTTTAAATTTGTTTAAATCCCCAAGACCGGTAAAATCGGAAGTCCTGTCCAATAAAGGAATTTGCTGTACTAAGTAAAACCCCTGTATAGTACATCGATTCATGTCAATTCAGTAAATTAGTAATACTATCACCCGTGTGGAAATAGCCCGGGTTAGTCCTGGTACAACAAGGTTCCTGGTCGGGGACGGACCGGGTTATATTTGTTTTTTAAGAGCCTAGCCGTGCGCTGGTCAGAGACTGGCTAGCCAAAATTCATGTCAAAACCCAAGTCGGGGACTGACTGGGATCTGATCGGACACATCTTATGGTCGAATGCTCAGACGGTAGCTGACCTTACTGAAATTTTATTCTCAATTACGTTTTCTGAAAAAAGGTGCAAACTAGCAATATTTCTTTATTTTATGAGCGAATTATATAAACAAATGCACAACACGGAGAACTACACTTTGAAATACTAGATGAAAGAACGATTTTTTCTGCCTATAAATGCCTGAAAAGTGTATTTTTTTACGCAATATGTTTTTAAAGTAAAAAAATATTAAGGTATAACAAAATTTTCTATAGACAAATCATTATTACGATTTTTGAAAAAATTATTCAAGAAAACCGGTGTCTTTCTGCCTATAAATATCTTCTATGTATATTTGTTCATAAAATAAACGATCATCGATACTTGGCAACATTTTTCTATAAAACATCATTGGCCATATAACTTCAACAAGATCCGAAGAACAAACGATATCTTTTCACTTAAAACCGACTTATATATGAATTTATGAAAATAATTTGTTTAACAAATAAACAAATATTGATATGTTGCCAAATTTTTGTTAGAAAACATAATTGGCAATCGCCCAAAAAAATCGTCCAAAACGATGAAATCAAGCGATTTCAGAGCAGAAATATACTCGAAGGCGAATTACACCTAATGTCGAGTATTTGTCAAGACGATATGTTTATAACAATTTACTATGCAAGATAAAATTTTGTTAATCTTTCTTATACCTCTGTGAATTAAATCCAAGCAACGAGAAGTATAAGAAAAATTTAGTCTCGGAAATAAAAAATGGAACAAAAAAGTCGAAATTATTTTCGCTTTTTGCATTAAAATAAAAATTTAATTAACAAAAAATCTACTCTCATCATTTTCTGAAAAATTTATTCCAGAATTTTTAAAAATCAAAAATTGGTGCGTAATTGCTTTCTAAGTGTTATTTTGAACCTCGTTTTCCGATTTCACCCCAATGTGTCTTCCACTCTAGGTTACTCATCTAGACCTGCGCTTGAATTAATTTAAAAACTGTATTTTCTTTTTTCAGGATCAATGCCGTATTTTCGACGGGTGGCGGTTAATCCTGAGCCCATTCAAATTCAGAAGGTTCATCATTACCAAAGTTGTCTTACTCAAAAAACTTACCGCTTATTAGTAGGATTTGAGCATGTAGTGACGGATGAGAATTACATTTACATCGTTGGAATATTACAATTTGGAGGTTTTTGCCCATTTATGATTCCTAAATCAAATCTTGGTGATGGCCATAACAGACACGACTCTAATAATTATCAAAGAGTTAAAGTGCGCATTGATGGAAAGATTGCTAACGTGACTTCACCAATACCGCCTCTGGATTCTCTGAATGAAAAGTTCTTCAAGGCAGCCCATCAAAGACGCACAATTTTTGCCAAAATACAATTTTAAATTAACTTTAACCTTTTAAAAAGGGATTGCCAACTTTACTGTACTCTGTACTTATCGGTTTGTCATAAAAATGCTGCTCGTGCAATTTATTTCGGAAGTAGCAGCGATTCGATATTTTAAGCGCTTAACGAGATGTTGCATCCGTCACCTCAATTTATCTGATCAATAATTTTGAGATATAGTTGATTTCGTCTGTAGGCAATAACGACCTGTACATTCACTCAAAGAAAGAAAGTTTATTTAAACGAAGAAAGCAATTATTTATTTTTATTCGAATTCAAAAATTGGACCCCGTTAATCATTATTCTTTTTCGATAAAAAATTATGATTAGGGGTGTAAAGAAACATCCCCACAAGAAACACCCTAACGATTTTCGAAATTACCAAAGGGAGCCGGCCGCATCCGGAAATGTAGTAAGAAAGGTTGCAGATTAGAAAAATCAGGTCAGATACCTTGGAAATGTGGTGAGAAAGGTTTCAGATTAGATGAATCAGATCAGATCCCTCTTCGACGAGTTTGTTGGTCAAGCAAAACGCCCCCCCCCCTACCCGGCGAAGGCAACGGTAGCGAACATCATCTTTCTGTCGGTGCAAGGTATCGCGAACCACGAAATTTCTTTAGATTCAACGTCAATTATCCAAGTTTGTTAATAATAACGAGTCCTATTTACAATAACTTACTCAACTCAAAGTGTTTATAAGCTACGTCAAGAGTTCATGTAGATCATTCAAAAACAATAGAGATCAGCGGTCCTGCCATCTACTGAAGCTTCCGGTGATAGACTGTCAGAAGTACAGTGAACTCAACCAACCTCGTCACATTTTTTGTTGGCGAATCTGGCCGTACGTGCTGATTGGTGGAATCCTAGTTTCAACACGGTGCTAGAAACTCTGGTGCTCCTCTATTTACAAACAGAGATCTCTCTTGTCTGGGCCATCTAATAGAACTTTGCAGAAAAAGGTCCAGTGACATTAGGTTATCCCGAAGGTTATCTTAGGAGTCATGCCTAAAGCCGTATTTAGACCAACGGTTCCCGTTTTCGATTACGGTCACGTTTACAACCGTCGCCTAATGAGCGCGGATTATATTGCACGCCAATTGGTCGACGGATTCAATCATAACCGTAATCGGAACTGGAAACCGCTCGTGCTATCCCGTGAAATAGTTTCGTTCTAGAGGAATAGGATAGAATTCAGGAGATTTTTTGGATCCCACGGGATAGTAAGTGTCTTCTTGACTGAAGAGAATTTCATTAGAAGTAACAGGGTTCTAAAAGTATTTGTGTTTCGTGGGATTTGTTCCCGAAAGGTAATTTAGGTTTTCTGGGACAAGATAAATCCCGACGAATAGTTTAGGTCCAGAACGTTCAATTTTACCGTATAATAGGTTGGGACATGAAGGTTAAGCGATGTTCCCTGAAAAGGGTGGGATTCCGACGAACAGATAAAGTCGTGTGGGATCAGGGTATCCCGGGTATGCAAAGAAATAGTTGGTGCTACAAAGTATTGCTCGGGAATTGTACGTCAAATTCATTCCCGTTGGAGAGTTTTGGGTCTGAGTTTAAGGATAACTCTCATATGATAGGTCGGTTCTTAAAAGATCGGGTGAATTTCGAACTACATGTAGAGAAATAACGGATGTAAGAATCCAGAAGGATATGATGGGTCTGTGGAATTGGTGGAGTCCTGAGGGGATGAGAAGGATCCTCTAACTTGTTCTACGAGGGTAGTTCAATAAGTCCTTAGAATGAAGTATAAAAACAATTTTTTTTAGGTAATTTTTTTTTTTATTTTTCAACATAATCTCCTTGGAGCTCTATACACTTGGTCAATCGCTTTTCAAGTTTCTTTAATCCTTCAGAAAAGTGCGTTTTTGGAAGTTCCTCAAAATAAGCACTTACAGAGGCGATGACGTCTTCGTTGTCTGGAAATCTCTGTCCACCGAGCCATTTTTTCAAGTTTGGAAATAAGAAAAAG
>NC_046657.1:151853294-151864771 GCF_010883055.1 Belonocnema kinseyi
ATTTTTTATCTCATATGGAGTTAAACCCTTTAAATGAAAATGTTTGATTACTGCTCTGAACTCGTTTTTTTTTCATTTTTCTTAACGAACAATTTTTTTTTTGCAATTAGTTATAAAAACACGTAAACTCAAAAGATGTGGACTGTGACTGCACCATATATCTAGTCGGGAGTGGTGCTGACTGAAAACAGATGATTTGGAGCGATTCGCGCGCCATGTGTTGGTCATTCTAAGGACTTATTGAACTACCCTCGTATATCCTTTGCGATAAGCTGTATCTCGACATTAGATGAACTCCTATTACATCTGGGGATTTTAAGAGATAGACGCGGTTCTGACAAATAGATGAGGTCCTAAAAAGAAGATAGATGAGGTCTCAAAAAAAGTTATTGTTTTTAAAGACTAAAAATAAGAATTGTTTACACACCGGTATTAAATAGCTGAGAAATATTGATGTTTTTTCAAATAAAAATATAAGATTGTAAGATTGTAAGATATCATGAAAGACCACTTAGTTTCATGAAATTTTTCACAATAACGTTAATGTTTGTAATTTGAAAATATTAAATAGATGGTCACAAGAAAGGTTTCAGTCGTAAATTCAACTTTTTGCCCGAACAGTAAGACTAGGATGGTCAAAAAAATTCTTTTCCAGATACACCGCAAGTCACCCCCCCCCCCCCCAAGTTTTTATTTCCTGAGAAAGTAAATTCTTAATTTTTCTTTAAATTCAAATATTAACACGTGTCACTGGGTACTCTGAAATCATATTTTATTAAGGAAATGTGATACTTAGTCGTGTGGTAAATTGAGTATAGTTCCTGCGGAATTTTGTCCACAAAAATTTTTTAAAAATTTAAACTGAATTTCGTGATGCTATAAAAAAGTATAACGACACCCCCGAACTCCTACTTTGAGGGATAATAACAAAAAATGTAATCTGCTAAATACAAATATTATGCATGCGAAAAATTTTTAGGTGAGGTTCGGTTTTTAACTTTCTGGCATCCCGATAATGTAGGTTTCTGCCGTACCGATGCTGTCGGTAGCCGCTTAGAAATTATTAATGAAATAACATTTTTTAATTGTTTATCAAAAAGATTCTTTCCGGGACATTAGTTACTATGTTTTTTTCTTGTCCCAAGTTTATCGGCCAAAAATATTGTGTAGTTCGGAAGTAAATCTAGGGAGAATTGTAACACACATAACCTCAAAATACACACATATTAATTAAATATAATTTAATTAATGATGGGATAAAACTCAGGCTTTGTCAAATATGTCGGGGCAGACTGCCCTCATCAGATCATTTCATTGCATTATAAAAATGCGTCCGTGACTGATGATATATACCAAGGTGCAGATAATTTTTGTTACGATGCAATATTAATTTATAAGTCAAAACTATTTATAATATTTTATATAAATTATCTAAAATAAAATATACTTCGTTTATTATAAAAAATACTATACGAGATATTTAATTTCAATATTTTTCTGGGGGGGGGGGCTACATGTTTCTATTCACACCACTGTTCACAATGGAAAATAATTGTTTAATTAAAATTTCGCTACCACATTATAATATGTAAACTTTTGTACATTGACAAAGAGATAAGAAAAATTGAATTATGAGCAATCTTGTCCAAGATTGTTGCAAAAATTGCGAATAGTGAATTTTAAAGAGTCAGGAGAATGAAAAAAATGTTTTCAAGGTTCATAGCAAATTTTTAGGTGATTGTTTCGTGATTCATTTTGATAGAAAATTTGAAAAAATTGTATTTCCTAAAATCTTTGAACAGAGCGTTAGAAATTGTAAGGTTTGAATGATTTTTAAAGATCAGAAGGTTCAGAAGTTCTGACAAGGTTTGAAAATTAAAAATTATTTTTTATTTTGAAAGATGAACTTTAAGAGAAGATTAAAAAGTGTTTTATACATATTGAATGATTTTCTAAAATATCGAAAAATAGTATAGATGATTTTATAGTAAAATGTTTCAATTTAGTAAGATTGAAAAATAAAAAAATAAAATAAAGAATCGAGTAAATTCAAGAAAAATTTAGAAGAATTAAAAAGGTTTAAAAATAAACTTAAAGTTAAAAAGATTTGTCGAAATTTAGATACTCTAAGATTTAAAAAATAAACTTCAGAAGCTTTAAAAAAATCTCGAAAGGGTTCCAGAAAATAACAAAATGTTAATATTCCTGGGAAAATTTATATTATTATAAGTCAATTTTTTATTTTTTGAATGATTTAGCAAAATTTTAAGAAAGATTAGGATCAGATTAAAATTGTTGTAGGAATTTAAGACGTTTTAGACTTATTATGAATATTTATGGTTCTCAAGAAAAGTTTTATATTAATGAATTTTAGTTAGTATTTACATGAAGTAGCTTTAATATTTGTATGACTGAAGAAATATTCAAAAAACATTCATTGTTACGCCGTAATATTATTTTATTTATTTCTAGATAATAATTAATCTTAAAATGCGTTTTTTATTTAGAAAATGTCTCTTGTGTTTTAAACATAATAAAAAAAAACGTAACGTTCCCTAAAATAATTTAACTCCTTGGATATTCTCTGAATTTCTTTTAACGTTGTTCAAATCATTCACAAAATTTGAAATCCTTTTAAATCTCTTAACATTTTTCAAATGTTTGAAGTATTTAAAATTCTTTCAAGAAAAGCGAATAAAACTGCTATGAGAGCTAATCTGATCTGTTTTTTAATAAAAAAAGATATAAGGTCCATTTATTATCCCGAAGTTGTCTAAAAGAAATAATTTAGGCTTTTTTTAGACAAAAAAACTTACTCGAAATTATTAAAAAAGTCTATTGAAATCTTCTGATGTATTAAAAATTATTTTATTTGTGAACATTTTATATTTTAAAGAATTCTTATAACCTTAATGCTTTAATTTTTCACTTCAGTGTTTGATATGTAAATTGAGAATTTATTTTGATGCCAAGCTTAATCAATCAATTTCTGAGGTTAGATTTAGCCGATTGTTGGTCAAATAATATTCTAAAGACACGGAAAAAAAATCTGTCACGGCCGGGATTTGAACCGGGAAACCCACTATTCTCCAGTGGAGGGTTAGCAAATTATGCCACCTAGGCCACCGGATGACTCCTCGTTTCTCCTATATTCACAAGTTCAAATCCGGACCATAACAGATTTTTTCTTGTTACTTCAGAAAATGTTGTGACCAGAAATCGGCAAAATCTGACATCAGGTGGTAATCGATCAACCTATTTCGCCGTACCCCCTCCACACTAGGTTATTTATTTTGATCTGCACTGAATTAAATTACAAACTATGCTCTTTTTGATGGCGAGATTGCCAACGAGATTTCACCAATACCGCCTCTGGATTCTCCGAATAAAAAGTTGTTTAAGGCAGCCCATCAAGGACGCATAACTTGTGCCGACATACAATTTTACTTTTATACTCTACTTTTATTGCCTTCGGAATATCTTATCATGAGCGTTTGAAAATCACGGTCGCCGAAGTTGCCGAACGTCTACTGCATCACGAGTGGCTGCTTCCAGCCAGCGCCGCCGCGCTGCTGCAGAGTTAAAAGGCCTGCCTGGCGACCACACTGTCGCTGGTCCACACACTCATCCGGTGATTAAAATGTTTTCTTTTTCAAAAATTTTTAAACTATTGGGAAATAAATATCATAGGTTGCATTTATAAAATGCGCTCGTTGTTTAAAAACGTTACATGATAAGAAATGATAAAACTGTCCGCATAATAGTTATTTTCCAATAATTTTACTTTTAAAAAAATGTAATCGTCGGAGGAACATGACAAATCATTCTTTGACATATTTACAATGCAAACAAAAATAAATAAAAATTGCCGACAAAAAGATTTGAACCAATGGCAGCAGGGTCGCCAGGTAGATCCGTTACTGCTGCACTAGCGGTGCTAGCTGAAATCAGCCACGCGTAAATCATTGGACCTGTGGCAGTCGCGGCATAATGTTTAAAGTCTAACATCACTTTCTAACCTTAAAATTATAAACATTCTCTTACAGACAAATTACCCGTAATTTTTCACTATTTAAAAATTGTAACTTGAGCATTTATCTACGATGGACGAATTTCTCTGATCAATAATTACAAGAAATAGTTATCCGAAAAATGGAAAATGTTGCAATCCGGTACTTTTTATTATTGTTTTGTGACAAAAAACTGATTTGTAGGGGAATGAAGGGAAAATCTTCACATGGTACACCCACATGCTTGTCGAGATTACCGAAAGGAAAAAGACGTATACGCAAAAGGCCGTAAGAAAAGATTCAGCTTAAATCAATCAGATAAGATCCCTTGAGTTCTTTTCAGTAGTTCTAAGGTCGAGAAAGATCTATGCCCCCCCCCCTCCCGTCTGAGCAGAGACAAAGTACGCGAATATCATCAGCTTAACTACCATATATATAATTAAAAATTTGTCATAAGGACAACCGCAGGATTTCGCCGGGAGCGGGTGCTAATCTGAAAAATTGCACCCGCTTCCAGCGAAATTCCGGCATCATTTTGCCCCGTCACATTAGGTTCAAGGTCAATGGACCTTTCCCTGAACTTTTTCCTGAGCTGATAGGGTCAAACTGGCCCTGGCTTCGGATTCAGCGACCGCAAAGTGTGCGAGAAAAGAGGTTTTCTCCGATTTAGTGGTTTTCTTAATTTTGACCTTGGTCCTGACCTGATTGGGTTAAAATGACTCCGGATTCGAACTCAGCAACCTATAAGGCGTATATTTTTGGTAGTTTAGCTCAGGTTGCCTACGTGCTAATTGGGGGAATCCTAGTTCCAACGAAGTGCCAGAAACTCTGACATCCATAGGAAGCTTGCAGAAAATACAATAAATCATCCTTACCTAGTTATAATTTTTTTCTAACTTTTTTGTAAACAAGGATTCGGGGGAGTTTTGCATAAAATGACAGTGGAGTCCTGAAAAATAGGCGATGGCCAGTGTGGTAAGGGATTCCCGAAGAACATTTTAGTTGCTGTGCTTAAGTAGTCTCGCATCTAATCAGCTTAGTACTTAAGCTAAAGTCTCGTGTTTAAAGAAACTTTAATGAAAATGACGGGGTTTGTAGAAATACATAGATTCCTTGGAAGAAGAGAGGTGCCGAATGATAAATAAGGTTTTCTAGAACAAGATTGATCCCGAAGGATAGTTCAAGACCAGTACGTTCAATTTTACCTTATAATAGGTTGGGGTATGATGGTCCATTTGTCTGGAATCCAGTATTATTATCCCTAGATTGAGCCGGGTTTTATGCCATATCTGTGAAAAAAAGTTCTCTCAATCTCTCCAGTAGCTTAGTGGGTAGAGTATCTGAGCGGCAATATCAAATGAAGGTTCAATAATATTTACAAATTAGAAAATATAGTTTTCATACTCTTAAAAAAGTTATTCCGTGCTACTATTAAAATACGCTTAAAGAACTTTTCGTTCCCGATTAAACTACTCTCAAAATTTTAGTTCTAATTACAAAAGCAGAGATTTTCTGTAAATCTCATAAATTTTCTGCTGATAACCTATGGAATTTTTATTATTTTCCAAAAACATTAAACACAAAAGACGAATCTTTAACAAAATATACGAATTTTCTGCTAAATATCTGAATTTTTTTACAAAAAAAAAGAAATAAAGTTTCCAAACAAAAGGACGAAATGTTACAAAAGCGTCGAATTTTAAAATAAGAAAGATTTTTAAGTCAAGAAAGAAAAATAATTTCAGTAAATTTTTAACAAAAAAGTTAATCCCGAACGCAATAGTTTTAAATAATTAAAATGTAGTTAAATTTATAAGTAAGAAAGATGTTTGAGACATAAAAGAAAAACAAAGAAAAAAAGAAGTTGAATTTTCAACCAGCAAGTTTATTTTAAACGCAGTAGTTTAATTTTCGTCAAAAATAGTTATATTTTCAACTGAAAAAGGCGTTAAAATTTATAACAGAAAGCAGAGCAGGGACAAGCAGTTTAAAAAAAAAATCCAGTGCAAAATTTATTTTGTGAATGATCTATGACATAGAAATTCTTCTGGTAATTATCTAGTTTGTTTTCTAAACAAATTATTTTGTGAAATATTACAGAAACATTCTAAATTATGATAATTTATTTGTATTATCAACGAAATATAACCTGTTGGACATCTCTATTCGAAATAAAACCTTTTTTGTTTAAACAATTTTATACTTACTTCAAACAAATTATGTAAACGAAAACTTTATTCTGTCAGTTTCTTGTCTACTAAAACTATTTTGTACAAAAACTACTGTAATTTATTATTAGTTTAAATAATGGATTATTTTAGTCTGAACCATAATTAATTAATTGCAGAATTCTATTAAATTGCAATCCTTTATGAGTAATTAGACGAAAAAGCTCCAATTTCTTGAGATTTATCGAGTTGGCTTATTCTTATCCAAGAAAACTCTTTTTTTCCCCCACTGTCAGTCGTCTGGAAAAAGTGGGTTGTTACTACTGATTATTCGCCTAGGACCGCTAGAGCTGGTTTCTCTCAACCGTCGGCGCTCAGGACGCCTAATGGAGATTGATCATTTAGAAAAATAATCAGTCATGGATTTTTCTCCACTTTTTAAAACAAAAAATTTTCAAAAAACAACTGAAAGTGTTTTTTTCATATCATTAGTCACAATTGGAAGCACCGTCATTTAAAAATTCTAGTCCAAAAGCAATACAATGAGAATACTTTGACTTCTGATTCATAAAATACCCAAAGACTACTTGACATATGAGTAAGTGTTTTTTACTGCCCTAATCGATAATTCTAAGCAACAATTTGTGGAAACAATTTTTGAAAGCGTTAAATTGGGGCACATGCAATCCAAGTTCCAGTTTAATTATCTTTTTATCTTACACCAGCATATGTAAAACATTTTTCTAGCATTTTGAACCACTGACACCCCCCCCCCCCCCCCCCCCCCCCCCCCCCTGTTAGGGTTTACAAGTTTAAAGCACGTGCCCTATCTTACGCAAGTGTTCGGTGAAATCCTACTATTTCCTAACAAAGACAAAATTTTTATTCTAAATAAAAAACGGGTAAATTGTACAAAATTGAAGAACAAAGCAAGAGTTTTATTCTCAAAAAATGTAATGAAAAAATGTTAAAACAAATTTCTTACACTTTATAAAAAACTATTCTAGAAGTTACAGTTTTAAGTTAAGCCGTGATATAAAAACTTGTTTGCCAGTAATTGCAAAATATAAAGGATTGAGATTATGATTAGAAAATGAGATAGCTAATATTTCGGATCACTTGGGTGATTATTATTTAATTAGCTATAATCTTATATAAATTCTATCTGCTACATTTTATCAAATACAATCTTCCCAAATGGAATGTCTGTTAAAGAAATTATTTTTTGTTACCTCCAGTAGCTTAGTGGATAGAGCACACGATCGAAAATTGGAAGATCGTGGTTCGATTCCCAGCGCATCGAGAGGGAGGGACCTTTTTACAGCTAAAATTTAAGTGTAAAATAATTTTTTAGTTTTTTGCTTACCGGAAAATGATCGGGAATTTTTACGCGGACATTGTGATTAAATACAAAAACGTGGTTTAAAATAGCTTCTAGTTCGCAATTCTTAACCGATTTTTGATTTTTTGCACGTACTTTTTGCATGGGGTAGTTCAAAGCAAAAAAAATTATGATAATGCTAAGTTAATTGTTATAGAAAATATAATTAAACAAATATTCTACACTATGGATTCTTTGTTTGAAAAATTAAATTTTTGCGAAAAGATGACTTGCTTTGATCGATAAAATAATCATCGATCATACAAATAAGTCATCCGACATTTTTTATTATTTTGATAAACAAATGTCTAGTGTGGACATTTAAAGGCAGAAAGAAATTGTTTTTTCTCTTAATTTTCGTAAAATTATATCGCCAGGATTTTTAATGCTGAAAAATTATCATATGATATTTTGTATTCATTTTCTAAACAAATCGTATACACAAATGCCCAGTGTAGATATTTAAAGGCAGAAAAAATTGTTTTTTCTTCTAATTCTCCTCAAATTATATCGCGAATAATGTTTAAATGATATAAAATTATCAGACGATATTTTTTATTGATTTTATAAGCAAATTAACTTACCAAATAGGGTGCACTCTGAATTTTTCGCTTTCAAAGTCTATTTTTACGATAAACATACTTGCTTTTATCGAAAAAAGAATAGTCGACCACAAAAATTTGTCATCCGATCTTTTTATCAATTTTATAAACAAATGCCTAGAGTGGATATTGGAAGGCAGAAACAAATCGCTTTTCTCTTAATTTTCTTAAAATTATGACGCCAGTGACGTTTAATAGAGAAAAGTCACCATCAGATACTTTTAAATAATTTTATGAACAAATTATATAAAAAATTAACAGTTTGGAAATTTAAAGGTAGAAAAAATCGCTTCTTCTCCTGACTTTCCTCAAATGATGTCGCAAATGCTGATTATTCGTGGTAAAACGTTTATTGTATGCCTAGTAAACAAACATTGGGTATTTGTCTCTATAATTTTTCTACAAACTTGATGAAAAATATCGAATGATAATTTCATATCATTAAAAATCATTGGCGACCTCATTTGAGGTAAATTGAAAAAAAATTATTTTTTTCTACCCCTAAATGACCAAGTTATAAACTTGATCCCATGATTTGTTCATAAAATTAATAAAAAATATCGGTTGATAATTTTTCATCATTAAACATCACTGGCGACATTTGATGAGAGTAAATAATTTTAACGGAGAAATTTACTTTGCAAACTAAAAATCGATAATGTAGGCTATTTGTTAAGTTAATTTGCTTGTAACAATTATCCTAACAATTTGATAATTTTTGCTTTCCACTACCCCCGTGCATAAAGTTTGGCAATTCTCACCACAGAGAATATTTGTTTATGAAAATAAACAAAAACATGGAAAAAAATAACTTTTTTCCCGATTTGCATTAACAGAAAAACTTTTTAAAAAAGTCAAAAATCGGCCTGTCAGCTAGAAGTTATTTTGAACCTTGTTTTTTGATTTTCTCCCACGGCGTGACATCTTGCCTTATAAATTAAAGAATTTAAAATTCTGTATTTTTGAATTTTCAAAATTTTGAATTGTAACGCTTAAAAAATATCGTTTGATATCATCATCATCTTTTGCACAAAAAACAGGCACACGTTAATTAAAAAGCAATAAATTAATTGACAAGGAAACCAGAAAAGGCAGCTACATTTTCAATCCCATGCGCTCACAATATACTGGTACCTATAAGTACGTACACATCGCAGTAAACAAAAATAAGCGATACACATAAAATTCGCATAGATAACAAAACCAGCAGACTACACACTAACTGAAGAGCCATAAATTAATCAGCAAGCCAAGACTGAAAACAGACAAGATTTTCAGTACCATGCGTTTACAAAATGCTGGTACCTACACCACATGTACATCCTTTAGCCATTCTGGTCTACATATTTCTGTTACGGAGACCAGCATCTTAGATCTAAAAGCAATAAACAGCTTAATAAAGATGACAGCTATAGGAGGGTAACTGCGCCATTCTCCATATTTGAAAACATCAAGATTTCTAATCACTGATTGGCTATCTTATTAATTACCCCCATGGTACCTTGGAAGGGATACAAGGCATTAGGGTTACCGCGACATCCTCCATACATGGGCATATACATAATTCTCAACGCCCATTGGGCAATTAGGGTCTTACCACTCTTTTACCTAATTGATAGACAACGCTGATCAGTCCTTACCCCAGTCTCAGTTCAGTCTTAGACAAATCCAGATTGTAAAGAATCTTCGAAACTCTAAACTCCGGTCCAAGAGTGTTGACCCGTCAACCGTTTAAATCTAAAGATCTACGAAGAATAGCTTCTGTGTGGAACTCCGAGTCGAGAACACCTGCCACAAAGGAACAACGCAGCGCCATCCACCACCTGCGGGTATCCATACAGGATTCCAACAGAATGATGGGCAGCTTTCGATTCAAGAAACGAGAGGGCGCATTGTTCACTCTCTACAAAAAGGGAACTTTGTAAGTAAACCAAGGAATCAAATGATTTAAAGAAATTCGGAGGTTTATCAGGAAACGTTTGTCAAATCTGATCTTTATATTTAAATTCTCTTAATACTTAAACATTCATTATTTTATATATTATAACATATTTGATTTATTTATTGTATTTGACAGTTATCCTCATCCCAGTTTTCTAGTTAATTTAAAATTAGATTCTAAAACGAGAAACCACTTTGAATCAAATAAAATCAAGGTAAGTTACATCATGTAGGACGTAACAATATACTGGATTTATAAAAATACCAACTGTACATTTATATCATTGGCTTAATCACATGAGGAAATAAGGTACGAATACTGTTATATAAGAGAAACTATATGGACTCTACAAAACCATACTTATCATACACATAATTTGTAGAGGTAAGAAAAATGTCTGGGATTGAGAAAAAATATTCAAATTTTATTTCTTGGTCCATTATTATTAGTACTCACAACATAGTCTAAATTCAGTAGTTTTTAGCAAAAGAATCTTGAATCGTTAAAATAAACATTAACTCTATTTTCACAGAACATTATCGAATACCGCCAGTGCATTATGAGTGTAATGATAAACTGATGCGTAAAACTGGTGAAACCTGGAAGCATGTTGGGACCGCAGCTGGTGGGGCCATGCATCAAATAAAAAAAATCGGGGGTGGTAATTTACAAAAACAAAATATAATTTAAAAAATAATTAGATTACTCTGTCTAGGACGACTAACTTCTTCCTAACTATAGAGTATTTTATACACTTTCATCACCAGTGCTCCCAATTTTGGTAACTTTGCGAACTGCTCTGGTGACGTGCCGGCAAGCCCGGATTGGTTACTGTTGACTCGCTGATTTTAAATATTATAAATACTTAAATTCAATATTTTAAATAAATAATAACTGGAAATACATAACAAGAAATTTTTTAATTCTAAAATCAGATTTTGGAGTAACAGATGAAAATTAATTCGATTATAATTAAAAAGACGTTATGAATTCTGAGTTCAGAGAAAGAAAACATTTTCTTTAATCACAATGATTAATATTCTCTGTGTTGAGTTTCCAAATTTAGATTTTTTCTCAACAATGTACCTTAAAACGAACTCACTAAAATTGTCAAACATAAATTAAGAATATTTTTTTGTCTCAATTCAGAATTAGTAACGTTTTTTGCATTAAAATTACAATATTTTATGATCTGAGCTCCAAGATTCTATTTTAGGATTACGAAGTTACTTTCGAATCATGTGCCAATCATTTTTATCAAAATTTAAGGTATTCTTTCTTGGAAGCTTCTAATGTGTCCCCTAAGGGTTTACATTTTTCTTACACCTTCTCTATTCCTTTACACACCCTCCACACACTTACTTGGTGGTGGAA